>NC_090737.1:93421580-93426580 GCF_036898095.1 Palaemon carinicauda | reverse complement strand
ATTTTCGCTCTGAGTTGATTCAGAGATAAATTTGAGCCTGATGTTTCTCCCCTGAATAGTTGACTACCCTTGAAGTCTGAAGTTCTACGAAGATAGACCTTTAGGCATTCTACTGGACATAGATATGCATCTTCTTTCAGAGGGCAGATTCTCCAGGGACCCCACCTGTTGGTGGGTAACTCATTCTTGGCGAGAAACGTAGGATCCGGAAACAGGTTCAGTTCCCCCCCATCCAGGAACTGAACACGACCTGCCTCTCTCGAGAGGGCTACGATCTCACTAACCCTGGCCCCGGACGCGAGTGCAAATAGGAAAATAACTTTTTGCGTTAAATCCTTTAACGCACATTCTTCATTGCTCAACAGGGAGGCGAAATGAAGAACTTTGTCTAAAGACCATGAAATGGGCTTTGGAGGTGCTGAAGGTCTGAGCCTAGCGCAGGCTTTCGGAACTTTATTAAAGATCTCGTTACCTAGGTCGATCTGGAAGGCAAATAAAATGGGTCTCATCAAAGCCGATTTACATACTGAAATCGTGTTAGCTGCCAATCCTTGGCCATGGAGGTGGATGAAGAAAGATAAGCAGAAGTCTGTTGAGATCTCCTGCGGATTCTTTGCCTTTACAAAGGCCACCCACTTTCTCCAAGATGACTCATATTGCCTTCTAGTCGATTTGCACTTGTATTCCTCTAGGAAGTCTATGCTAGCTCTCGAAATCCCGAAACGCTTTCTCACCGCTAGGGCGAGAAAATCATGAGCTGCAGGGTCTGGGTTTTCTGTAATGAAGCGCAGACAGTCGACTTCTGGACTCGCTGGGTCAGAACTGGATGTGGTAGCGGCACGAACTTCATCTGTAGTTCCAACGCCAAGGGGAACCACATACTGTTCGCCCACTTGTGGGCCACTATTGCCGCTACCCCCTTGAAGGATCTCAGTTTGTTGAGGACCCTCAACAGAAGGTTGTGAGGAGGGAACAGATAAATCCTGGACCACCTGTTCCAGTCGAGGGACATTGCGTCCACTGCTTCCGCTAAGGGGTCCTCGTACGGGGACACGTTACAGGGGCAACTTCTTGTTGTCTTTCGTCGCAAAGAGGTCTATTTGCAGTTCTGGGACTTGATTCAGAATGAAGGAAAATGATCCTGCGTCTAAGGACCATTCCGACTCTATCGGTGTGAACCTGGATAGAGCGTCCGCTGTCACATTGCGGACTCCTTGAAGGTGAACTGCCGACAGGTACCACTTCTTCTTTTCTGCCAATCGGAAAATGGCTAACATCACTTGGTTGAGAGGTGGTGACCTCGACCCTTGTCGATTCAAACATCTCACAACCACCTCGCTGTCTGTCACCAATCTTATGTGGATCGAGTGACGCGGGGAGACTTTCTTTAAGGTAAGGAGCACTGCCATAGCTTCTAGAAAGTTTATATGAAAGGTCCTGAATAGCTTGGACCAAGTCCCCTGGACTTTTTTCCGATGAGAGTGACCTCCCCATCCCTCCTTTGAGGCGTCTGAGTGAATCGTCATCGACGGGGGAGGTGGCTGAAGAAGAACCGACTTCTTTAGATGTCTGGCTTGGGACCAAGGTCTGAGAAGAGTACGTAGCCGAGGCGGCACTGGTCTTCTCAGGTCTCTTCGCGCGTTTGATGCATACCTTCTCCAAACTCCGGTTGCATCCTTTAGCTGTGCTCTTAGCACTGGGTCTGTCACTGAAGCAAACTGGAGAGAGCCTAGTACCCTCTCCTGTTCGCGTCTTGATATCCTTTTGGAATCTAGAAGTCTCTTGACAGAGCCCGCTATCTCCTTCCTTTTCTTCATTGGGATGGAGAAACTGTGTGACAAAAGGTCCCAGTGGATTCCCAGCCACTGGAACTTTTGGGATGGAGAAAGTCGAGACTTTTTCTTGTTGATCTTGAAGCCTAGGTACTCTAGGAACTGGATCACCTGACTGGAAGCTTGTAAGCATTCGGTCTCGGATGCTGCCCACACCAGCCAGTCGTCCAGGTAGGCTACTACCTGAATTCCCTTTAGGCGTAATTGTTTGAGAGCTGCGCTCGCAAGCTTCGTGAAAATCCTTGGGGCTATGTTTAGCCCGAATGGCATGGCTCTGAAGGCGTACAGTTTCCGTTGTAGCCTGAACCCTAGGTAGGGGGAGAGTCGACGGCTGATTGGGATGTGCCAATAGGCGTCTGACAAGTCTATAGAGACTGAGTATGCCCTCTTGGGCAGTAAGGTCCTTATGTGTTGCAGTGTTAGCATCTTGAATTTGCAATTCACTATGAACTTGTTGAGTGGTGACAAGTCCAGAATGACTCTGAGCTTTTCCGAGTCTTTCTTGGGAACACAAAACAGCCTCCCTTGGAATTTGATGGACTTCACCTTTCGGATCACATTTTTCTCCAACAGTTCTTGAACGTACTCCTCCAAAATGGGGGTGGAGTGTTGGAAAAACCGAAGGCATGGGGGTGGAGTGCTGTACCAGCTCCAACCCAGTCCATTCTTGAGTAGGCTTTGGGCCCAGGGATCGAAGGTCCAGCGATCCCAAAATTTCATTAGTCTCCCTCCTACCGGTATCGTTTCACTTGGACTGCCGTCCTGAGGTCTTGCCTCCTTGACCACGACCACCTCTGAATCCCCTTCCCCTTGAGGGGCGCCTAGACGAGCCTCTGGCTGCTCCTCTAGGCTTTGCACGAAAGGAAGAAGACTGTCCTTCGAACGTTGGGGTGAATGTGGTTGACTGACCTGGCACAGCCTGGGGTACCCACTGAAAAGTAGTCGGGGTTTGTGCCACCATCTGGGGCACTGGAGGCAAAGGCAATTGCAGTTGCTGTTGCTGTCTATAAGGCTTGGCTGGCCGAGATGGTAGCCTAGTCCTCATATTCTTCCTCTTTGGTTGAGGACCCTCATCCGGGGAAGATTTTCTTTTGATAGCCAGGCCCCACTTCTGGAGAAGGTTTCTATTCTCCACGGCGGCCTTATCAACAACCTCTTTGACCACATCGGTAGGGAAAAGGTCTTTTCCCCAAATGTTGGAGGATATTAACTTCCTTGGCTCGTGTCTCACCGAAGCCCCGGTGAACACGAACTCCCTGCAAGCTCTCCTTGCCTTGACGAAGCCATAAAGGTCCTTCGTCACTGTGGCTAGGTGAGACTTAGCCACAACCATGAACATTTCATGGACCTTAGGGTCACTTGCCATCGTCTCAAGAGTAGTCTGATGAGACATTGAGGCAGCCAGTCTTTCTTTTGTCTCGAACTCTCTTCGTAAAAGAAATTCGGACAACTTGGGGAGGTCCTCGCCGAATTGCCGTCCGGCAATATCAGCCTCCAACTTTCCCACTGAGAATGTCAGATGGACATCCTTCCAGTCCTTGTGGTCCATAGGCAGAGCCAGCGACAAGGGTTTACACTCCTCCAGGAAGGGGCAAGGCTTGCCGGCCTCGATTGCCTTTAGGACAGCCGCAAACCCTTTTTGTAAAAAGGGGAAGGCTCTATCAGAAGAGGACACAAAAGAAGGGAGCTTCTTGCTCAATGCTGCTACCTTCGAATTCGAGAAGCCCCTCTCTTTCATCGAGGATGAAAGTAGGGCTTGAGCCTTAGCATGGTCCATAATAATGACCTCTTTCGGCTCTGTCTCCTCCCTTGAAGCTGGTTCTTTTCTCAGCCGGACATAGCAGTCCGGATATGATGCCTTGCTGGGCCAGAATTCTACTTCCTCTAGGAGAACTGAACCCAGCTTATCCGAAATGACGATCTTACCAGTCGTCATTGGCATGTGCTCAGCATACCTCCATGGGTTAGCATCTGAGCATATGGGAAGGTCTTTCACATTGAGCTTTTTCCGGGGCCCATGTGATTCTGCTAGGGACTGCATACGCAGTTCCATTGCAGCCGCCTTCTCCTGATTCTCCTTCTGCATTTGTTGGATCATTCCAACAATCGAAGAGAGGGCCTGTCCCAGTTCTACTGGGAGACCAGCGGATGTTGAGGGGATGGGCTCCGGCATCTGAACCGGAGTAGCCGACACCTCGTCGACCCCATCCTCTGCGACATCCGGGGTTTGAACTTGATCCTGACCTTCTGCCAGGAGGTCTTCTTCCAAACCTTCGTCCACATCAGACATCCTGTCACACAACTGGATGTCTTGCATCGCATCTGCGACTTCCTCGTCCACCTGGACTAGGTCTTGGGGGATCTCCTCTTGAGGCTGGGGAATCACTGCTTCAGCTGATGCCTGGGGAAAAAGATACGCCCTCATCTTCTCACTAGAAAGATAAGGGCCAGAGGTGTTCTTCTTGAAGCCCCTTACCCAAGTACGGAGCTTTTCCCTAGCTATATCCCTTGATTCCGTCGTTCTAGGGGAATCAAAAGCCTCAGTAATCAGGTTAGTGCATACAGTACATACCTGAGGGTCCCAATACTGGAGATCATCCTTGGAGACAGCGCATGCTGCGTGTCTCCTACAACACTCATGTCCGCAGAGGTTCCTGCTACGGACATTGCAGAAAACATTTCCGCACTTCGGAGGGTCCTCCTGTAAAGAGAAAAAATTTCCATGAGTATCAAGTGAACTATGTATCACTGGATATGCATAGTATAGCATAACAATTCATAAAGGAAAGACACACACTTGTGTTTCCCTCACAACCCATTGTTGCAGCTTTCCAGATAATAAAATCAAAATTGGTTTATCTCTACTAGAGTAACCAATGCAAGGTTTCCAGAGGAAACAGGTGGAGCTCACACCTAGGCAATGATTTTAAAATCCTGGATAATAGACGGGGAAGACTCTGCTTCCTGTCTGAGGGCAACAGCAAAGGACTGTGCAAGAAAACACAATAGTGTTAGAAGATACAGTGCTGTACCTAAACTTTTACTATAGTTTTCTTCTTACTGTATATGCTATACAGAAGAATACTAGTACAGTATAGGAGGATGTGTGCCGGCCTGCCTTTGCCGGCCGGCACACACCACAATTAGCTTTAAAGTATACTACTTAAC
>NC_090737.1:93405773-93410773 GCF_036898095.1 Palaemon carinicauda | reverse complement strand
CTTTCTTAAAATCCACAACCTCACAAACTGATGTTGGTGTTAACTCAGTGATTTTTCTTAGGGCAGCTACGTAGTCCTTGTTCTTTCTTCTTGACATTAGGACAAAGCACAATGGAACCTGTTTCAAAATTTCACCCCTTCTTTATAAAACTGTGGACACTTAAAAGTTGAACAAAAGGGGTACGAACAAGTTTAAAAGGTACTTATGTGTTAATACTATTTGAGGTACATAGCAGCCATGCATGGTACATAGCAGCCAGATACATAGCAGCCAGATACATAGCAGCCATGCATGGTACATAGCAGCCAGGGATGGTACATAGAAGCCGGTGGTACATAACAGCCAACGGTACATAGACGCCTGTTCCCTTCACCTATAGTGAAGTCCTCATCTTAGAGCTCTTTCTTCATTCTTAACACATTCGTCATAGGTATTTTGGTTTCATTTACACTTTCAGGGCAAAGCGATTTACTTTTCTCCAAGTTAACATCACTGATGTTAGTGTCTAGAGAGACACATTTCTTGTGGTAAAACTTATTACAAGATTCGCATCCTAACCACTGCGTCCTTCGTAGATCCACACGAAGAGCAAATTCCGGTCATGATGTAATTCTGTTTCCCCTTAGGCTCTTCCATAAAAAATTACTACTATTTCAAAGTTTACGTTTACGAATTTGAACTTGAACAATCTAAAGGCGAGAAAGAGGGGTCGCACCGCACTGCTGATATGTACGCAGTAGCAAACCCAATTAAAGACGCACGGAGAAGCGCCACGTATTGCGTGAAATGTACACAGGACACTTTGTGTGTGTTAAAATTAATATCAAAACACTTACATACCCAAACACGATGCTTCAAGACATGTATTAATCTCTTACTGAAAAACTAAAATGCATTTTACAACTTATAGTATTGCCGCCGTCTACTGTAAACGACGAGAGGTCGCCATGTCTGAACACGCACATTGACTCCTGTGTACTTCGTTGCCATTTTCAAATGGAGATCGTGGCCACGGGTCTTTACGTGTGAAAGCGGTCATGGGCACCAAACATCAATAACAACAATGGATATAATCAAGGTCCTCCGCGTATAATATTGAAGGAGTTTCGGTTTGACACTTTATCAGGAAGTCAATAATATTGGTGTTGGAACCGGATATCTGAGTTTATTTGAAAGCACGACTTCGTGTCGTGGATGGCGGACCGTGAAAAAGTATTTACAAATGAATGTGTCTATGAGAGAGAGAGAGAGAGAGAGAGAGAGAGAGAGAGAGAGAGAGATTGATTTGAGGTTTTCTGGCATCCTGACATCTAAGAGATAGAGAGAGAGAGAGAGAGATCTAGGAAACATACAAATATAATATATAATATATATTAATGACTGTGTGGATAGACAGGGGGTGAATAATTTGATCGTTCATCCGGAAAGTAAGGAAGCACTCCACGAGGTGGATGTTTCGTGTTCTATGGGGAATGCCTTCAGGTCAGCGACTGGAAAAATCAATGACTGTAAAATTTATTACGGTAAAATGATAATGTTGTCCTTATGATGCAGTAGGGGGTCCAAAACGTCAATGGGAATGTAGGCAAAACAACGTTGAGGCTGATGAAAAGAGCCTACGCCTGAATCCCTGCGACGATGTAATTTTAACGTGAAATAGAAGTGTAGACTCAATCCTTGGCATATTTAGTAATACCGTGCTGTATGAACTTCAACTTCAGTAGCTTTGAAGTAAATTAGAGCAAGGAATGTGAGAAGATACAGATGAATTGAAACATGTCGGCACATATATACAGGTATCTAAGGGAGAGGCCTACAGGTAATGATGTTACAAAGGAGGGTGGTGTTGGAGTCATTGAAAGCGATGTCTTTCCATTTGAGACACATGCAAGAGGATTCAGTTTACAGGGAATGTGTTGAATGGTATAGTTGTATTCAGAAATGGCAGAGAGATGTATGCATTGACAGGCAGACCAGGCATCGGACTCCCAAAGTGAAGGCGTGCACAAGGGGAATGTGGTCCAAGCGAGTGATGAAGGACGTGCCCTCTAAGATGAGGAGGAAGTGACAGACAGGTAAACGCGTGTCCATTCATTTGAGCGATGTCATGTTCGCCGAAGTCCTTTTTTAGCGAACTTACATTTTGTGCATTTTGAGCGATGCTCATTAAGCGATGTCAGTTTGAGCGAACTTTGGACAGTTTTCACAAGATGAATTGAGCGAAATCTATTTGAATGAAGTCAAATTGTGAATTTTTTTTTATTTTGTACAGAAAAACATATAAAAGCTAAAATGTAAAAATTCTAGAAATTCATGAAATATACCTATAATATATAATGTAAATTGATTCAAAATTTAATATTGTAAGCTAGGTGTTTAAGGTAAACAGTAATTTCTACATCTCTAGAATCAATAACGCTCTTAAGTCTTCTTTCTTATTTCTCATATTTCCACTTCTTCCGTAAAGGCTCTCCTGACATTATTCCCAAATATTTAGTCCTCTGTAGGCTCTATTCCTTTCTTAATGCCTCTATTAGGAGCCAGACTGTTGGGTGACTACATGAAAGACTTCCTTGGAAAGCAGTATGCCATCCTTCCACGGCATTGTTTGTTCGGGGAAGACCCATTTGAAACCTCTCGAAAACGTTCCACAATGATAACGGAAATCTGGGTCTTCTCCTCCGGTTGTTTGACATTGGGCGGCCGATATAGGTATCTTCAAAGTAATCGAAAATTACGTCGAGATCTTCGTCATAACTTTCCAAATTACGCAAGGCTTCAAACCCTTTTATGACTTCACCCGTAGGGAGAAATGCCGTGCAGGTCATCATTTTGATCAAAGTCCTAACATTTTCTTCGTTCACATATTTTTCTCTCAGCCCCACGTTGATTATTTTTCTCCACACACACTGCCCTAAATGAAAGAAACATCCTGATATGTTTGCGCGTGGGAATATGCTTGCTATTGCGATTTTTGACGTAATTTCGAAGTCTATCAAAATTGAGATAGGATCTAGTAAAGGCTCTAGGGATTTCAACTTGTTGAAAACTAATTTGTAACTTTCTTCACATTTATTCGTGAGTTAAACATATACACAAGGTATTACATTACCCTTTATCAATACATGTACTGTAAAAATTTGTAAGAATATACTTGGAGACGTTTTGAATGTTCCGTCAGCTAACCAGTGTCGGTTTTCTTTCAACCAAGCAAGATTTTCATTAGTGCCGAAAATAAAAACTATTAACATCAATTATACCACTATCATATAGAATGAAATTATCGCCCGTAAAAGTTAACTGCAAGGATTCCAGTATAACAATGGATGCAGCTGATAGAGGGGGTGGAGGGTAGTTTCCCATAATTCTTCGCTTCCTAGATATGCTACTCTTTAATTTCGCCCCAGATCCAATCTTGGCAGCAAGTTCATCTGATAGACCAGCGATAGCATCTTGAAGCAATCGCCTTGGTGGATCATGTGTTGTTGCAGCAGCTTTTAGGACTTTTTTTTAACCATTTCTTCGCCAACTTTAACAACATCAGGTGCATGCAAGTGTTCGCCTTTCTCGGAGCAATTTCTATCACCTTCGTATTCCAGTGTAGTACTCAGGCGTCCTTTACAACCTTTCACTTCACAACGCCATGAAATGGTCGTTTGAGTATCTTTATCTTTTCTATAGATATAACCTTTATATGCTATTTTGTTTTTGCCACGACTAGAAAGTATAATATCCATGATGGGTTACTTTCAAATGTTTCTAAGAAAAGACTACATAAATCGAAATTTCCGAGTTAAGAAAACGAAGTGATATGCATATCTTCAATAACCGTTCAAGTATCATATTATTAACGACCATTTTTGTTAACAACCATTAGTTACAATCGTGGTAAATTGAGTTAACAACCATTAGTTACAATCGTTTAAAATCAACCTTCGTTGAAATTGTCAATCGCTCTTAAAGTTTCGTTCAAAATGACTTCGCTCATAATAACTTCGTTCAAAATTATTTCGCTGTAATAAAATTCGCTCAAAAGGATGGGAACCGGTAAACGCACTGCTAGTAGTCACGGTAGAAGGTAGAGTAGCTGGATTCCACTGAAGAAGACCAATGGGCGGGATAATCCATTAATCATTTTTTTCAATGCCGCCACTGCGGTGATATCACTGGCATCAGTGGAGAGTAGGATGTGGTTGGCATGGGAAAGGCAAGAGAAGTAACAATTGATAGGGCTTTCTTAGCATTGAAGAAGGCCTTACTTCAGGTTTTTTTGTTTACCCTTGATGGAGTTGTATAAAATGGGATCAAAAGTGACGGTGATGGTTGGCAAGAACCAATGATAATATTTTAGCCTGCCAAAGAAGTCAGGAAGTGAGGAACTTCTGTTTTGCTGTTACCTTCTCCGGGAGCGGAATGAGATTATTGGGTGAGGCCATTTGGGCGCAGTCGTTTGGGCACGACCGTTTGCATGCCAACTGATAGTTGGCACGGCCGTTTGGGTGCCATCTGATTTGGCGCAACGCAAACATTAGGAATACTTATTTTATGAATTATTCATAATCATTCAAAACTTTAAAACTTTTATTGAAAAGTAAAAACAGACTCATAGAAATACAAAAACACATGCAATTAAAAACTATAAACCATAACGTAGCCTTATTTGGTTCATTTGATAATTATAATTATGAGCAAGGCTTCTCATGTACTCGACACCATCCATGCTTTCAAATTGAAGAGCAGTTTCATGTATTCTTCTCTCTGCAGATCTATACTTTTTTTTTTTTTTTTGTGTGGTGATCCGACTAGTAACTTTCCATGATATGCATCTCTACCTATCTGTACTTTACGCAGGCCATCTAATAATTTCCATATGGTGGGATGCTGCGAACTAAGTTCGTATATCAGTCAATGGTGGGCTGCCTCAGCATTATTGTTTGAGCAGTCTTCTCCATTTAATGATCTCTGATAGAGGTTCCAAATCTCAGGGAGAAATAGATGA
>NC_090737.1:93390773-93398273 GCF_036898095.1 Palaemon carinicauda | reverse complement strand
ATTCAACTGCTTCATGAATTGGGATGACGCTTAGTACTAAAACTGCTGAACAAAAGACTGAGACATAAAAAATGGAAAAATTATTAGTGGTGTATAAATGCCAAGTAACATTAGATTCTTAATCTTTTGTGATTTAATCGTTATGGCCCTAACAACTACTGTTTATTAACAATCAGACCGACAGACAGATGATTTCAATTAAAGATTTTCTTTTACTGTTAGAGAAGCTGCGATAACATGGTAAGAGTTAGAGATATAATAACCGACAGACAGACCAAAAAATCGAAGCGGACCTCGCCCTCCCCAACTCTGTCAAACTAGGACTAACCAAACCTTGTTGAAAAGAACTCTCATTTAAGTTATCTCTAAATTTATTTCTGCTAATGCTTAGAGGTTATGTTACATATTTTGAGTTGCTGAGGAAGGAATGGGTAATTGAAAAGGGGGGGAGGGAGATGGGAGTTATGAGTAAAAGAAAAAAATGGGATACCTATATTCTGCTGATAGTCTAGTCAGTAATTCACAAAGGAAAAAAAATGAAAATAAGTTTGTTATACTCCCTTAAAAAAATTCAAAGAGTTATGGTGTGCAAATCTTGCTTGTCGATTTGCTAGTATTTCTCCGAGTCAGAGGCGGGGACCTTTTTTCCCTGCTGATAAGTAACCCTAATATTCCCTATTCCATGCGTATATTTCTCCCTGATACTCCCTATCACCTACGAATATTTCCATTAACACACTTTCACCGAAAATAATTCACCCTGAGGTTCCACAATTCCTTAAGTATATTTCATCCTGATGTACCTATTTCATGCAAATATTCTACCCTGACCTTCACTATTCCTTGCAAATGTCTCATGAAAACGTGGTAGTATTTCACCCTTACGCTAGCTGTTCCTTTCAAACATTGTACCCAGATGACTCTCTATTATCTACAAATATATTCCCATGACACACTACCCTACGAATATTTCACGTCACTCACTATTTTCTACAAAAAAATTCACACTGATGTTCCCTATTACCAATGAATATTCCAAACTGACAACATATCTTCTACAAATATTTAACACACGCTTTCTCTTCCTATAAATATTTTCCCCTGGGGCATATTAATCTTTGAGAATATTTCCCATTGATACTGCCTATTTCTTGTGAATATTTCATACTGACGGTCCCTATTACTTGAGAATATTTAACCAAAACCATAAAGCTTGAAAAATTTCCAATGAATATTTTACCCTGACACTTCGAACTTCCTATATATTGTTCCCTCTGATGCTGCATATTCCCTATGAATATTTGAGACTGATACTCATTACTTTTTTTTTATTTCTAACCTTGATGCTTCCTTTTATATACAAATATTTTACCATAAGTTTCCATATTTCCGGCCACTATTTCTCCCTGATGCCGTCTAGTCCCCGTGAATAACTCAATCTGATGATCCTTATTTCTTGTATATTTTACCCTGATTCTCTCAATTTCCAGAATATATTTCACCCGGACGCTTATAATTACCTATAGAATACTTTATATTGACAATTCCTATTCCCCAAATCCTTTCAAACAGTTACTCTAAATTCCCTGGGAATATTTCATTCAGGCGAACATTTCGAGCTTAAGCTCTATATTTCTCTTGAGTATTCTACCCTAATGCACTCTACTCCCAAGATGTATTTCACCCTGGAGTTCCTTTATTCCCCAATCCATTATCCCAGCGAAGTTTTTATCTTACCTCTACGTATTCTTATAGATATTTCACCTCCAGGTCTCCTAATTCTTGTGAATATCTACCACTATGATTCCCATTTCTTACAAATATTTTACCCGATAGCTACCTATTCTCTATGAATATTTCACTCTAGCCCTTCCGATTCTAAAGTATTTATTGTACTTTTGTTTTCTGTACTAATATTTGGGATTTCAAAATTATAATCTAATAATTGGAGGCACTATCAGTTCTTCAAAGAAAATCCAATTCCTGTTCTTCATGACAATTAGTTTACCGATAAATTAGAGTATAACATGTGTGTACAATTATCCTCTCCATAAAAATTCAAGAACTGTAAAAATTTAATCATGCTACATTGATACGTTATTCGAATTTGGCAGTGAACCTATTGATATCAATCCTCTTATTGAAATGAATGACCAAAGGCTTTGATTTTCATAAACATGATTAATTCTGTTCCAATTAATACAACCGATTAAAACAATAATCTAAACTGCAGCATTAATTGATACGGAAATTACATGATTTCTGTAAATATGACATATATACATGAGATCAAATTATAGTGTTTTCATTGAAAAATGCCTCCCTCCCCAATCATGACTGGTATGCTTTTATTAGTTTAAAACACATGACTTTGCACTGGGACCCGAGAGGGCATTGTCAGCCCAAGTGCATATGGGAGGGAAACCCATAGCTGTACTTAAAAAAAAAAAAAAAAAAAAAAAAAAAAAAAAAAAAAAATAGATATCAGCATATATAAAAACAGAGTAGCTTAGGTATAGAAGAGGGATAATAAGTGGGTGCAGTTAAAGAACGAACCAACATTGAAAACACCTTTATTCTATGGTTGAAGAACACAGCGTAATTTGCACTGACGGGGCTTACTTCCTTCGAGGTAATATATTATTAGGGTACAGTTATTGGTAAACGAATTTACATCAACAAGCATTACAGCATTAAATCTATGATAAAAAATCTAGTAAAATATAATTAACTGTCTCCTACAATTCCGAAGAAAGAATTCAAAGGGAAATTTAGTGAAAGAGAAAGATTTGAATATGCTCAAACACAAACACTAACTTACGTTCAATATAGTAACTTTGTAGGGCGTGAGAACATGGGACATTTTCTTCTTCTTCTTCTTCTTCTTCTTCTTATTATTATTATTATTATTATTATTATTATTATTATTATTATTAATATTATTAATGTTGTTGTTGTTGTTGTTGTTGTTAGCTAAGCTACAACCCTAGCTAGAAAAGCAAGATGCTATAAGCCCAAGGATTCCTACAAGAAAAAATAGCCCAGTGAGGAAAGGAAATAAAAAAATAAATAAACTATATGAGAAGCAATGAACAATTAAAATAAGATATTTTGAAAACCGTAATAACATTAAAACAATATTTTCATATATAAACTATAAATAGAGACTTATGACAGCATATTCAAAATGAAAACATTTGATGCAAGTTCAAACTTTTGAAGTTTTACCGATTCAATTACCCGATTAGGAAGATCATTTCGCAACTTAGACCCAGCTGAAATAAAACTTATGACGAACAGGATGGTACTGTCCGGGAAGATCTGAATGTAAAGGATAGTCGGAATTATGAAAAAACTTAGGCAACATGCGTAACGAAATGTAGGTCTTTCTGTATATGCTTTTTTGCTGGGGGCTTGGAAGACTGACGGCAGGGGGTAAATCTCCCTACAACCTGACATGGGCGGATTTCAGCCCCTGGGACATCCAAGTTATCCTTGGGAGTGGCTCTCAGTCCGAGAATGGCCTGGGGAAGTTTTGCAAATCAGCTAGGGTCGTTCCTGAGAGATATCACAGCTGTCTTGAGGGTACAAAGGAAAAATTTCACCATTTCGTTGTCTGTGGTGTTTTAAGCAGTAGTGTGATGTAGGGTGATGAGAAGAGGCGGCCCTAATGATGTCCACAACGGACAGGTAAAAGTGGTACCCATGTCGTAAGTAATAATATAGGTCTGGGATGCCAAATAATGCTGTCTGTCCGGAAATTATGGCAGCAATACATAAGGCGGATGTTACATCTTGCATGGAAACGGCTACAGGCCCCACTTTGGGCTTGCCCTTGAGGAAGTGGTAGTGGGAGGCAAGAGAAGTGGGGATGACTGGCAAAATCTGGCGACAATAATACACCATGCTCAAAAAACTCATGCAGTGCCATAATGGTTAATGGCATTGGAACTTCTGTACTACTGATACCTTTAAAGTGAGAAGGTGAGCAACTATCACGGGTGATAGAATAACCCAAGAATACAACTTCTATGTCTAGAAGACATCGGGATATGATGTGAGGCAGTGGGCATGAGGTATCCGTGGGAGCGCTGATGTGGAGATCGAGGTCAGATGAAACAGGTGATATAGATGTGGAAAAATAACAACTGCAGTTGACTAAGCTTTGATGTGCGACATCAACCAGAAGGTGGAAATGGGCAAGGAAATCTGCACTGATGAGACCCAGCGTAATATCACTGATGAGGAAATTCCCTCTGTACTGGGTGTCCCCACACAACCCATTGGTAGCCACCAGGCAGACTTTGTCCGTCTTGGAATGACAGATTCATGCCCTAAAAAGGATATGTGGGAGAAGGAAAAACAGGTTCCAATATCTACCATAAGAAGCATATTAGATTCTGAACCATGGCAAAAAAAGTATTAGTTAATGGGAAGGCCAGCGCCACTGGCAATGCACCCTCTCTCTCTGTTTACAGCTCATTTCATCTTTGCTGACTCATACACAGAATAGCCTGGCCTCTAGTCTTGGGGAGTGCCATAGCCTCTGTGCCATGGTCTAACACTGTCTTGGGTTAGAGATCTCTTGCTTGATGGTAACCTCAAGCACACTATTCTATCTTCTTTCTCATCCTCTTGTTATTCTGAAGTTTTCATCCTCTTGTTATTTTCAAGTTTTATAGTTTATATATGAAAGATTTATTTCAATGTTATTATTGTTCTTGAACTTCTCGTAGTTTTTCCCTATTTCCTTTCCTCACTGGGCTATTTTCCCTGTTGGAGCCCTTGGGCTCATAGCATCCCGCTTTTTCAACTGGGGTTGTAGCTTAGCAAGTAATAATAATAATAATAATAATAATAATAATAATAATAATAATAATAATAATAATAATAATAATAATAATAATAAAGTGGGTTTGGGTGACATAGGTGAGTGGTGGTGGGTGGCTTTATCACTACACAGGCTGGTAACAAGATGGGCCTCTGTAACATCAGTGATGATGAAATTCAACCAGTACTGGTCGCCCTAAAATTACAGTAAGAGCATCTCGTAACCATGGGCAAGAACAGTAGATCCATTGGCAGCCACCAGGCAGACCAGCAGTCTTGCAATGATGGTACCATGCCCTTAAAAAGGATAAGTGGCAGAAGGGAAGGACAGGCACCGATGTCGATCAAAACGTGCACATTAGATCCTGAATGATGCAAAAGGAAATTATTAGATAATTAAGAGGCCACCACCACAGGAAATGACCTACTTACACGGTTTTTTGACAATTGACATCTGGTAGCACATTTCTCAGCAGCAGTCTTAAATCTGAAATATTATTATCACAACCGAAGATTATAGGCATCATCCAGTGGCTGTCAAGTGTTGGGCACGGGTGTACATTGGCATAGGTGAGTGGTGGGTGGCTTCACTATTAACCAGGCAGGTAACGAGGTGGGTGTCAATGTTCTACAGCATTCACCACAGCTTCAGTGGGCTTTCAATTGTTGTCCCCTTCGACAGGATTGGAGTTGCTGATGAGGTTCTTGATGGTTGGGAAGTGGCTGTTCATAAGTGCATCGACTCTGGTCATCTTGTCCTTAATGGGCAGGGTGTCAACATGGGAAAGAGTAACTCCACCAGTTCTGGCAATCGCTGTGCCCACAGGGCTTGAAGTAGGTTCACTTCCCAAGAACTCTCTGTAGCAAGATGAAGGCAAACAATACTGATTGTTTCTTTGAGTGGTACTGGTGTCTTTTGATCCCCCCGTAGGGTTATCGGGAGAACTGAGCTCCATGGGCAGGGGGCAAGGGTGACAAATGTTCCAGGAGGCCTGATTTGAGGGTACATACTGTATAAGGGCATCTTTTTGCCCATAAAGCCGGTCGAAAATTTCTTGGAAGGTGTTGTCGGGGATTGCAGCATGAACTTAGTCAGCTTAACTGCTTGAGAATATGCCCTTGATGCGGCACTGAACCTCAGCATGCTGAAACCAAGGAAACACATATCTGCTGCACCGAGTGGGAGTGTGTCAATGGCAATATGGACAGATATGTCGGGCCTGGTGGTAGTGATCGTCAGAGGATACGGCAGAGGAAGTGGTGGAATTAGAAGAAAGCTAAGTGTTTGTGGCACTGCATGAGTTACCAGTGTGATGTTGGGCGTAGCGGAAGAATTGGTGTGAATACAGCTCGTGAACAGATAAATTTACTCAGAAACAACACAGATGTTGATACATCTCAACAGGTCAAATAAGGAGGACAATTGTGTGCGTACGTAAGGTTGACATTAGCATAAAATCAGAATTAATACCAGAATGATAGGAGTTTGAATTAGCTTGTTACATAAAACGACTTTCTGATTTGGTGTCTAATGTCAGTTGCAGTGTAAAAGAAACAGTAGATAGGGCATACTTATTCAATTGTATGCGAGTTGTTGCTGCATGTACATTACGTTATCTACCTAGATAGTAATAGAAGTCTTATGTTCAATTTACTTGAAAAGACGGGATGGTTTTCTTGGCAGTGCTATTAACAACGCATTGTAGATATAAGATCTGTGCGTAGAAGGGCCCAGATAAATTTTTCTGACAGTGCTAATCACCTAAACAAACACTTACAAAGGTAATCATTTCTATCAGAGTTATCATAAGAATCTTTCTATGGGTATCTACCTTGTCTTACTGCAACTATCATGTTCATCTTTTAAATCAAATTGACAAAGAAACAAATCCTACATGAGCTTGAATTGCTGGTAAATCCTCCGTGCATTGTATTAACCAGCCTATACAACGCATGAAGGAATTATCAGCAATTCAAGCTCACGAAATGAGGAAACAGCCAACTAAAATGTGAAGAAACTCACCAATGTGTATAAAACCACAGAAAACTGTCAGCTTGTAAATATACTTAGGCAATATGCATCGTTGTTGCATCAGGTCCTGGCTACATACTAAATATAATTATTCCTCTTGCATGTCAGATGCCTGGATATCCCTGGGGATTTTAAATACATACATACATACACACACACACACATATATATATATATATATATATATATATATATATATATATATATATTATACATATATATATATATATATATATATATATATATTATACATATATATATATATATATATTTATATATATATATATATATATATATATATATATATATATATAGATATATCTATATATATATAGTTATATATACACATATATATATATATATATATACACATACATATACATATACATATACAGTACATATACATATATATAATTATATATATATATATATATATATATATATATATGTATATATATATATATATATATATATATATATATATATATATATATACATATATATATATATACATATATGTACATATATATATATATGTATGAATATATATACATATATATATACATATATATATATATATATATATATATATATATATATATGTATATATATATATATATATATATATATATATATAT
>NC_090737.1:93378273-93385773 GCF_036898095.1 Palaemon carinicauda | reverse complement strand
AGAACTCTCATTTAAGTTATCTCTAAATTTATTTCTGCTAATGCTCAGAAGTTATGTTACATATTTTGAGTTGCTGAGGAAGGAATGGGTAATTGAAAAAGGGGGGGGGGGAGATGGGAGTTAAAATTAAAAGAAAAAAATATGTATTTGAATTAAGTAAGACGATGTACAAAATGCCTTTAAAATCTAAAATGGGATAGCTATATTCTGCTGCTAGTCTAGTCAGTAATTCATAAAGGAAAAAAAATGAAAATAAGTTTGTTATCCATTAAAAAAATTCAAAGAGTTATGGTGTGCAAATCTTGCTTGTCGATTTGCTAGTATTTTTCAGTGTCAGTGGCGGGGACCTTTTTTCCCTGATGATAAGTAACCCTAATATTCCCTATTCCATGCTTATATTTCTCCCTGATACTCCCTATCACCTACGAATATTTCCATTAACACACTTTCCCCGAAAATAATTCACCCTGAGGTTCCACAATTCCTTAAGTATATTTCATCCTGATGTACCAATTCCATGCAAATATTTTACCCTGACCTTCACTATTCCTTGCAAATGTTTCAACATACACTCCCTATCTGACTCTCATGAAAACGTGGTTGTATTTCACCCTTACGCTAGCTGTTCCTTGCAAACATTGTACCCAGATGACTCCCTATTATCTACAAATATATTCCCCTGATACACTACCCTACGAATATTTCACGTCACTCACTATTTTCTACACAAATTTCACACTGATGTTCCCTGTTACCAATGAATATTCAAAAGTGACAGCATATTTGCTACAAATATTTAACACATGCTTTCTCTTCCCTATAAATATTTTCTCCTGGGGCATATTAATCTTTGATAATATTTCCCATTGATACTGCCTATATCTTGTGAATATTTCATACTGACGGTCCCTATTACCTGAAAATATTTAACCAAAACCATAAAGCTTGAAATATTTCCAATGAATATTTTACCCTGACACTTCGAACTTCCTATATATTGTTCCCTCTGATGCTGCATATTCCCTATGAATATTTGAGACTGATACTCATTACTTTTTTTTTATTTCTAACCTTGATGCTTCCTTTTATATACAAATATTTTACCATAAGTTTCCATATTTCCGGCCACTATTTCTCCCTGATGCCGTCTAGTCCCCGTGAATAACTCAATCTGATGATCCTTATTTCTTGTATATTTTACCCTGATTCTCTCAATTTCCAGAATATATTTCACCCGGACGCTTATAATTACCTATAGAATACTTTATATTGACAATTCCTATTCCCCAAATCCTTTCAAACAGTTACTCTAAATTCCCTGGGAATATTTCATTCAGGCGAACATTTCGAGCTTAAGCTCTATATTTCTCTTGAGTATTCTACCCTAATGCACTCTACTCCCAAGATGTATTTCACCCTGGAGTTCCTTTATTCCCCAATCCATTATCCCAGCGAAGTTTTTATCTTACCTCTACGTATTCTTATAGATATTTCACCTCCAGGTCTCCTAATTCTTGTGAATATCTACCACTATGATTCCCATTTCTTACAAATATTTTACCCGATAGCTACCTATTCTCTATGAATATTTCACTCTAGCCCTTCCGATTCTAAAGTATTTATTGTACTTTTGTTTTCTGTACTAATATTTGGGATTTCAAAATTATAATCTAATAATTGGAGGCACTATCAGTTCTTCAAAGAAAATCCAATTCCTGTTCTTCATGACAATTAGTTTACCGATAAATTAGAGTATAACATGTGTGTACAATTATCCTCTCCATAAAAATTCAAGAACTGTAAAAATTTAATCATGCTACATTGATACGTTATTCGAATTTGGCAGTGAACCTATTGATATCAATCCTCTTATTGAAATGAATGACCAAAGGCTTTGATTTTCATAAACATGATTAATTCTGTTCCAATTAATACAACCGATTAAAACAATAATCTAAACTGCAGCATTAATTGATACGGAAATTACATGATTTCTGTAAATATGACATATATACATGAGATCAAATTATAGTGTTTTCATTGAAAAATGCCTCCCTCCCCAATCATGACTGGTATGCTTTTATTAGTTTAAAACACATGACTTTGCACTGGGACCCGAGAGGGCATTGTCAGCCCAAGTGCATATGGGAGGGAAACCCATAGCTGTACTTAAAAAAAAAAAAAAAAAAAAAAAAAAAAAAAAAAAAAAATAGATATCAGCATATATAAAAACAGAGTAGCTTAGGTATAGAAGAGGGATAATAAGTGGGTGCAGTTAAAGAACGAACCAACATTGAAAACACCTTTATTCTATGGTTGAAGAACACAGCGTAATTTGCACTGACGGGGCTTACTTCCTTCGAGGTAATATATTATTAGGGTACAGTTATTGGTAAACGAATTTACATCAACAAGCATTACAGCATTAAATCTATGATAAAAAATCTAGTAAAATATAATTAACTGTCTCCTACAATTCCGAAGAAAGAATTCAAAGGGAAATTTAGTGAAAGAGAAAGATTTGAATATGCTCAAACACAAACACTAACTTACGTTCAATATAGTAACTTTGTAGGGCGTGAGAACATGGGACATTTTCTTCTTCTTCTTCTTCTTCTTCTTCTTATTATTATTATTATTATTATTATTATTATTATTATTATTATTAATATTATTAATGTTGTTGTTGTTGTTGTTGTTGTTAGCTAAGCTACAACCCTAGCTAGAAAAGCAAGATGCTATAAGCCCAAGGATTCCTACAAGAAAAAATAGCCCAGTGAGGAAAGGAAATAAAAAAATAAATAAACTATATGAGAAGCAATGAACAATTAAAATAAGATATTTTGAAAACCGTAATAACATTAAAACAATATTTTCATATATAAACTATAAATAGAGACTTATGACAGCATATTCAAAATGAAAACATTTGATGCAAGTTCAAACTTTTGAAGTTTTACCGATTCAATTACCCGATTAGGAAGATCATTTCGCAACTTAGACCCAGCTGAAATAAAACTTATGACGAACAGGATGGTACTGTCCGGGAAGATCTGAATGTAAAGGATAGTCGGAATTATGAAAAAACTTAGGCAACATGCGTAACGAAATGTAGGTCTTTCTGTATATGCTTTTTTGCTGGGGGCTTGGAAGACTGACGGCAGGGGGTAAATCTCCCTACAACCTGACATGGGCGGATTTCAGCCCCTGGGACATCCAAGTTATCCTTGGGAGTGGCTCTCAGTCCGAGAATGGCCTGGGGAAGTTTTGCAAATCAGCTAGGGTCGTTCCTGAGAGATATCACAGCTGTCTTGAGGGTACAAAGGAAAAATTTCACCATTTCGTTGTCTGTGGTGTTTTAAGCAGTAGTGTGATGTAGGGTGATGAGAAGAGGCGGCCCTAATGATGTCCACAACGGACAGGTAAAAGTGGTACCCATGTCGTAAGTAATAATATAGGTCTGGGATGCCAAATAATGCTGTCTGTCCGGAAATTATGGCAGCAATACATAAGGCGGATGTTACATCTTGCATGGAAACGGCTACAGGCCCCACTTTGGGCTTGCCCTTGAGGAAGTGGTAGTGGGAGGCAAGAGAAGTGGGGATGACTGGCAAAATCTGGCGACAATAATACACCATGCTCAAAAAACTCATGCAGTGCCATAATGGTTAATGGCATTGGAACTTCTGTACTACTGATACCTTTAAAGTGAGAAGGTGAGCAACTATCACGGGTGATAGAATAACCCAAGAATACAACTTCTATGTCTAGAAGACATCGGGATATGATGTGAGGCAGTGGGCATGAGGTATCCGTGGGAGCGCTGATGTGGAGATCGAGGTCAGATGAAACAGGTGATATAGATGTGGAAAAATAACAACTGCAGTTGACTAAGCTTTGATGTGCGACATCAACCAGAAGGTGGAAATGGGCAAGGAAATCTGCACTGATGAGACCCAGCGTAATATCACTGATGAGGAAATTCCCTCTGTACTGGGTGTCCCCACACAACCCATTGGTAGCCACCAGGCAGACTTTGTCCGTCTTGGAATGACAGATTCATGCCCTAAAAAGGATATGTGGGAGAAGGAAAAACAGGTTCCAATATCTACCATAAGAAGCATATTAGATTCTGAACCATGGCAAAAAAAGTATTAGTTAATGGGAAGGCCAGCGCCACTGGCAATGCACCCTCTCTCTCTGTTTACAGCTCATTTCATCTTTGCTGACTCATACACAGAATAGCCTGGCCTCTAGTCTTGGGGAGTGCCATAGCCTCTGTGCCATGGTCTAACACTGTCTTGGGTTAGAGATCTCTTGCTTGATGGTAACCTCAAGCACACTATTCTATCTTCTTTCTCATCCTCTTGTTATTCTGAAGTTTTCATCCTCTTGTTATTTTCAAGTTTTATAGTTTATATATGAAAGATTTATTTCAATGTTATTATTGTTCTTGAACTTCTCGTAGTTTTTCCCTATTTCCTTTCCTCACTGGGCTATTTTCCCTGTTGGAGCCCTTGGGCTCATAGCATCCCGCTTTTTCAACTGGGGTTGTAGCTTAGCAAGTAATAATAATAATAATAATAATAATAATAATAATAATAATAATAATAATAATAATAATAATAATAATAATAAAGTGGGTTTGGGTGACATAGGTGAGTGGTGGTGGGTGGCTTTATCACTACACAGGCTGGTAACAAGATGGGCCTCTGTAACATCAGTGATGATGAAATTCAACCAGTACTGGTCGCCCTAAAATTACAGTAAGAGCATCTCGTAACCATGGGCAAGAACAGTAGATCCATTGGCAGCCACCAGGCAGACCAGCAGTCTTGCAATGATGGTACCATGCCCTTAAAAAGGATAAGTGGCAGAAGGGAAGGACAGGCACCGATGTCGATCAAAACGTGCACATTAGATCCTGAATGATGCAAAAGGAAATTATTAGATAATTAAGAGGCCACCACCACAGGAAATGACCTACTTACACGGTTTTTTGACAATTGACATCTGGTAGCACATTTCTCAGCAGCAGTCTTAAATCTGAAATATTATTATCACAACCGAAGATTATAGGCATCATCCAGTGGCTGTCAAGTGTTGGGCACGGGTGTACATTGGCATAGGTGAGTGGTGGGTGGCTTCACTATTAACCAGGCAGGTAACGAGGTGGGTGTCAATGTTCTACAGCATTCACCACAGCTTCAGTGGGCTTTCAATTGTTGTCCCCTTCGACAGGATTGGAGTTGCTGATGAGGTTCTTGATGGTTGGGAAGTGGCTGTTCATAAGTGCATCGACTCTGGTCATCTTGTCCTTAATGGGCAGGGTGTCAACATGGGAAAGAGTAACTCCACCAGTTCTGGCAATCGCTGTGCCCACAGGGCTTGAAGTAGGTTCACTTCCCAAGAACTCTCTGTAGCAAGATGAAGGCAAACAATACTGATTGTTTCTTTGAGTGGTACTGGTGTCTTTTGATCCCCCCGTAGGGTTATCGGGAGAACTGAGCTCCATGGGCAGGGGGCAAGGGTGACAAATGTTCCAGGAGGCCTGATTTGAGGGTACATACTGTATAAGGGCATCTTTTTGCCCATAAAGCCGGTCGAAAATTTCTTGGAAGGTGTTGTCGGGGATTGCAGCATGAACTTAGTCAGCTTAACTGCTTGAGAATATGCCCTTGATGCGGCACTGAACCTCAGCATGCTGAAACCAAGGAAACACATATCTGCTGCACCGAGTGGGAGTGTGTCAATGGCAATATGGACAGATATGTCGGGCCTGGTGGTAGTGATCGTCAGAGGATACGGCAGAGGAAGTGGTGGAATTAGAAGAAAGCTAAGTGTTTGTGGCACTGCATGAGTTACCAGTGTGATGTTGGGCGTAGCGGAAGAATTGGTGTGAATACAGCTCGTGAACAGATAAATTTACTCAGAAACAACACAGATGTTGATACATCTCAACAGGTCAAATAAGGAGGACAATTGTGTGCGTACGTAAGGTTGACATTAGCATAAAATCAGAATTAATACCAGAATGATAGGAGTTTGAATTAGCTTGTTACATAAAACGACTTTCTGATTTGGTGTCTAATGTCAGTTGCAGTGTAAAAGAAACAGTAGATAGGGCATACTTATTCAATTGTATGCGAGTTGTTGCTGCATGTACATTACGTTATCTACCTAGATAGTAATAGAAGTCTTATGTTCAATTTACTTGAAAAGACGGGATGGTTTTCTTGGCAGTGCTATTAACAACGCATTGTAGATATAAGATCTGTGCGTAGAAGGGCCCAGATAAATTTTTCTGACAGTGCTAATCACCTAAACAAACACTTACAAAGGTAATCATTTCTATCAGAGTTATCATAAGAATCTTTCTATGGGTATCTACCTTGTCTTACTGCAACTATCATGTTCATCTTTTAAATCAAATTGACAAAGAAACAAATCCTACATGAGCTTGAATTGCTGGTAAATCCTCCGTGCATTGTATTAACCAGCCTATACAACGCATGAAGGAATTATCAGCAATTCAAGCTCACGAAATGAGGAAACAGCCAACTAAAATGTGAAGAAACTCACCAATGTGTATAAAACCACAGAAAACTGTCAGCTTGTAAATATACTTAGGCAATATGCATCGTTGTTGCATCAGGTCCTGGCTACATACTAAATATAATTATTCCTCTTGCATGTCAGATGCCTGGATATCCCTGGGGATTTTAAATACATACATACATACACACACACATATATATATATATATATAAATATATATATAAACAATATATATATATATATATATATATATATATATAAACAATATATATATACATATATATATATATATATATATGTATATATATATATATATATATATAATATATATATATATATATATATATATATATATATATATATATACATATATATATATACATAATATATATATATATATATATATATATATATATATATAAATAATTTGGTTATACACAAAATTATAGATGGATTCAAGAGTACCATGCTCCTATTTCTGTATGTCATTATTGATATCTGAGCTTCAGATTTTGTGAGTTAACTACTCGAGATTATAAGATATGTTTATACTGTAGATATTTTATCCTTTTAGTGCTTTACGATTCAAGGCCGCAAATCATAACAGGTCCCTCATCATTTTAATACGTATAATTATGAATTTTAATTACTTTGCATTCTCATAGCATAAACCATAAAGCCATGAACTTGCAAAGTTCTAGGTAATTATTGCAACGATACATAAACCTGAAAATGTAATACAGAATTCCAAAATACAGTATACTCTTAGAACTTATTTTCGACAGGATTTCATTATAAATGACTACTCCAAATTCCACTTGGATATTTTTTTCAAAATTACAGCAGTTTTACGTGTTACAGTTTTTCGACAAATACAGGTTACAGATTTTTTTTTTTTTATTGACAAAAAAAAAGGTTACCGTTTTTTGACAAAAACAGATT
>NC_090737.1:93323273-93365773 GCF_036898095.1 Palaemon carinicauda | reverse complement strand
ATGGCTTAATTTCTTCTTCTTCTTCTTCTTCTTCTTCTTCTTCTTCTTCTTCTTCTTCTTCTTCTTCTTGACAAAATTCGTTTCTTCTGATTATTCCTTTTATTCCTGTCCAAACTGTTCAGTTTTGTTTTCATTTTGTTTATATCAAACGTAATGAGTCTTCTTAAAAGCGCTTATGCCTCTTTCCTATTCAACCAAATTACTCGGTCCTAGTTCCTTTTTTCAGTATAAATACCATTTCACTTGGATACACAACATGGTTACAATTATTATTATTATCATTACTATTATTATTATTATTATTATTATTATTATTATTATTATTATTATTATTATTATTATTATTATTATTATTATTATTATTATTATCATTATTATTATTATTATCGTCCTAACTACCAAACACCATTAGAAAATACACAAACAGACCATAAACAGGATTTGAAGATTGAAATCAGTGTAATTTTGTAACTAGGTGGTAAGATGACAACATTAACAGAACTATCCAAAACAATAAAACAATCTGAAAGCCCAAGACATTCGCAAATACAATCAGACCAGAATATAAAAGACACTAGAGAAAGAAGGCAACATCAAATTTATGAAAAGAAGACATGGAACAGGAGGCCAGCAAATGTTTGCTTTAAAAGATAAAATGAAAATGTATTATAAAGAGATGTAATGCTAAATATACCAGAGAATTTCTATACATTGCTAACTATAGTAATTTAAAAATTTACTGCCAATAAAAGTAATGAAACACCAAAGCCGGTAACAGATGTAATATTATGAGAAGTAAAAAAATCATTAAAAAGCATGAAAAAAAGGTAAAGTAGCAGGCGTAGATGACCTAACAATAATAGATTTAATAAGAGATGGAGGAGATTTCATAGAAATAAAATTGGCTGAACTTTACACAAAATGTCTGCAGGAATGCTCTTTACTTACAGCTTACAAAACCTTCATCATTGTAAAAGATCACAAAAAGGGAGACACAAAATACCTAAAAAATTACCACCCAATACGTTTACGTTTACTTCCATTATTATATGAAATATTTACAAAGATATTATTAGGCCGAAGAGAAAGACAGTTAGACTTTAATAAACCAAAAGACCAGGCAGGATTTAGAATAGGGTATCCAACAATGACCATATCCATGTAATTAGATAGCTAATGGAACAATTAACAGAATATAACAATCTACTATGGACGGGACTTATAGACTATGAGAAAGCTTTCGATTCTGTCAAAACTTCAGCAGTATTGAAACCCCTTCAGAGACAAGGAATGCATAAATGTTATATTAGAACACGAAGATATCTATACAGAAAGAGCAGCAATCCTAAATCTGCATAACACAATGAAAACTCCGATTGAGAAAGAGTTTGGACATGGAGACTCCATCTTTCCTAAACTATTCACAGCATGGCTAGATTAAGTTTTTGAATATTTACATGGGGAAAATGTAGAAGTTAATATTAATGGGGAATACCTTACCAACTTATTTGCAGATGACATAAGTTCTATTTAGCGAATCATGGGAGGAATTGCAAAAGATGATAGAAGATTTGAATATATGAAGAGGAAATGAAGGACTGAAAATAAATGAGTGAAAATAAGATAACACAGGGACAATAAATATGGTTTCTGACTGAACCTTTAGAGATTGTTAATGAATATACATACTTAGGAAAGACAGTAAGAGTTTCCCCATAAAATGAAACAGAAATTAAAAGAAGAATAAGCATGGGATCGAGAGTTCTTGTTAAACAATGAAATTATGAAATGTGAAATGCCACTTTCTCTAAAAAGACAGGTATCAAATCAAATGGTTATACCGGTATTAACTCATGCGACGAAAAGTTGGAGCCTTATATTTATATATATATATATATATATATATATATATATATATATATATATATATATATATATATATATATATATATATATATATATATATATATATATATATATATATATATATATATATATATATATATATGTATATCTATATATGTATATATGTATATATATTGATAGATAGATAGATAGATATGTATTGTGTGTGTGTTTTCTATATATGAGCACTTTTCATATCACGGCTGAGTCGCTGCTAAGAGAACGAGTGACTGTAGCAATGTCAAAGCTGTTTGTTACTTGTTTCTCTGCTGGGTACCATGTGTGAAAATACCAAGAATAAAGTTAACAAAACAATTTTAGACCAAAGCATATTCTTATTAGAGTTGATTCTCTCAAAAGGTAAGATACTCAGGAAAAGTTGTGTGCATTCAAAGGGACAGAAAGGGCTCTAATTAATCCTCTCAACTAGTAAGAAGAGGCGATGAATGGAATCTGTATGACTGGAAAAGAGCCGAAGAATGATATCCTAACCTCCATTCCAAGTTTGGCTGCCTTTCCAGGGTCTTATGTCCTCAGAAGCCTTTGAAGTGAAGTTATCAACAGAGGACACGGGTTCCTTTGACCGTACGTTGCATGAATGGGGAGTGCGGACTGAGAGTGTGGAAAATGGAAGGAAGAAGGGAAATGATCGAGTAATAGAGACGGAATGGAAATATATTCAAAGAGGGATAGAACGAAAAACGGTAAAAAAAAATAAAATAAACGAGAATAACGGGCGACACGAAAATCGCATAAAGAAGGGAACGACAAATATTACATTTAAATAGAACTCATTCAAACTTACGTACAATACATTTTGGCCGTGCAGCTAAACCAATACATGTCCCCTAATAACCCAGGCTTACTTGGCTGAAGACTATGAAACGTGAAGTAGGAGGCAATGAATGAAGTATTGATTTAAAAAGTTAAGGTAGAGACGACTGTAGATATCTAACCGAGACCTTTTGCGTCAAAGGGCGTAGGATGAGATGATGATGCTGAGGATGAACAACCACATCACCAAGTTACTTGTACTTGTCACTAGTAAAACTAAAATTTAAGTAATATTGAAAATTGCACCATTTCCTTTCATACAAATTCAACCAACTGATAATTTATCAACGTGAAAAGAATTTGTGAAACGTAGATGACCCCGATGCCTGATATTCTAGGTAAAGATCATAAAAAATCCATTAAACAGGAGTGCCACCTAGAAAAAAAAAACTGATCAGTAATGTAGGCCTGACAGATAAGAAGCCTAACCTCTTTGTGTACAGACAGACACAGAAAAATAGTATATCCTATCTAGCACACCTATGCACGTCTACCTTTGCACAAACTTTGAGAGAAATCCTTTCAATGGTGTAGGATGAATTGTGATCACAGAGTATTTGCGATACAGTAACACAGTAAGAGACAAAAAGAAAGTGATATCTCCCTCTTTAAGTCAGTGTACAGTGTTGCCAGCTTTCACCCCCTGTTTTTTTTTCTTTTTTTTTTGGCATATATTCCTCCTCTAGGCTCACTATTCCCAGACTATCCTTATTCATAGTAAATATTTCTCCTTGAAGCTCAGTATTCCAAGCAAATTTCACCAGAGCACTTTCTATTCCCTGCGAATATTTCACCCTTAACCTTCCAATTTCCATAATATGTTACCAAGGCTCTCTATTCCCACCAAATATTTCACCAAAGCATTGTATTTCCACCAAATATTTCATACTGACACTCACTATTCCCAGTGAATATTTCCTCTTGGCCCTTCGATTTCCTAATAGTATTTCACCCTAGCACCTTCTGTTATCACGGACATTACTCTGATATCCCCCTAATCCCAGATACTATTTAAACTCAAGCCTTCATAATCCATGCCATTCCATTTCATACTGATGTCCCATACTCAGTGCATATAGCTTACCATGGCATGTTCTGTTCCCAACTAATATTTCCTTTGAAACTCACTATTACCTGTGAATAATTCACACAGACTGTGGCAGGTTGTGACTAGGTCTTAACAGAAAAATTGGCTGGACGTGACTGGTTTATTAACGCAACAACATACACTAATAATATACAAACAGTCGAGGATAACAATGGTATAAAAACTTTTATTCGAAACATGCAATGGTATACTTAAACAGGTTTTTCTAATATTAGTGTGGAAGAGAGCGAGAAGGTGAGAGAAAAAAGAACAATCACATCACAGTGTATGAGTGTGTATGAAATACATGTGCACTACATGGATCCCCACAAAAATAGTACATGTGAAATAGGGCACCCAGCTCTAGAGAGGTGAAATGATGTACAGGTTTTAGGGGATCAATGGAGACCCAATTTTCATTGCCATGAATTTGGATAGAAAAAGCCTTTAGCTTACGATGTATAACAAGGAAAGGGCCTGTGTAAGTGGTGTCAGTTATGGTTTGCAAGTGTCGGTGCAAATGAAGACGTGTTGTGGTGTTAAATCTTTTATTGAGTGTCGCTTTGCTGGGAGCTTGTAACTCTGGTGGCTGGGAGAAAATTCAACCACAACATGATGTAGGCACTGCAGACTGTCGGGGAAGGCTGCAGATGGAAAAAAAAAAAACAGCAGGGATAAGCAACGGGTGCCATACACCATTTTATTTCCCGAGATATCCAGGCTGTCCCTAGGAGTGGTCCATAATCAAGAAGGACCCAGGAAAGCTAGGTAACCTAGTTGGAGTCATTGCAGAGGAGCATCAAAGCTGGTTTGAAGCTGAGATGAAAGCGTTCAATTATTCTGTTGGCTGCAGTTGTAGGTGGCTGTCTGATGTAATTTGATGCCCAGGAAAAAATTCCCTACTGATGTTCACAATTGAGAAGTGAAAGTGGTACACCTGTCAGAAGTAATAAACTCAAGGATACCAAACCTCACTAACCCCCCTGAAAGTAAGGAACATGTAAAAGAGGTGGATGATGCAGTTTGCATGGGAATGCCTTCAGACCAGTGGGTGGAGTAGTCATTGACAGTAAACAGGTGATAGTGATCTTGTGTTATTGGTAGGGGCCTACTACGCTGATGTGAATGTGGGCAAAACAACACCGAGGTTGAGAAAAGGTGCTCACTCCTGAATCTGTGTAGCTATGTACTTTTAAAGTTTAGTATGAGCTACAGGCGCAGACCAAATCCTTAGCATTCTAAGTAATGATGTGCCAAATGAACATCCTCTTCAGTACCTGTGCAGTAAAGCAGCGTGAGGGATATGAGAGGCCAAGGATTAAACCAAACGCCTATCAGCACATGGGGGCAGGTATCCACAGGCATGGCCTACTGGTACTGACATCAAAAAGGAGGATGGCGTTGGATTGATGTGGGCAATATCTTCCAAATTGAAGGATGTGCAGGATGTTCTGCAGGGTTGGTTCTTTGGATCTTTTCGTTTGGCTTCGGCCATGGCAGCATAATCTATTCCCCAGTGAATAGCTGCCAATGTGATTCTTGACAGAGTATCAGTAATGGGATTCATTTTAACAGGGACGTGTTAAAGGGTGCAGCTGTATTCAACCACGGCGGAGTCGAGTGAAGGTATGCACCAGGGATATATGGTCCCTGTGAATAACAAAGGGCTTACCTTTTAATCAGTAGTGGAAGTAACGGACAGCCAAATGCACCTCTAGCAATTCACAATTGAAGGTATTCTTCCTTGGACTGTTTTCTACTGACGAAGGCCAGTGGGAGGGTTGAATCATTGACCACCTACTCAAGTACTTCACTAATAGTGACGTCACTGGCACTGGTGAAAAGAAAGAGAGGGGCATGTGGCACAGGAAAAGTGAGATGATGATTAATTACGAAATTTATGGCCTGGAGCCAAACGCTGGAGCCGCAAGGCCATTCAGCGCATATATATCTTTTAGAATGTTATATAAGAATATAAATAAAAGTGAAACATAATTAAATTAAATCTATACAACAGCATAAAATTTAAAATCACAATAAAACCAACAGTTTGAAATTTAAAATCACAATAAAACCAACAGGTTAAAATTTAAAATCACGATAAAACCATAGATCTATAACTCATAAAAAATACCAATTTCTTTTAAAAACTGTACAACCAGCTCCACTGGAGCAGTCTCACCTAGAATTTCAAGAAGGGACATAATGATTAAATGATTTTTTCTACGATCACATCTAAAAACAGTACAGGACACTAAAATATGTTCAACGGTTATATGTACTTGGCAAGCAGAGCAGTGAGGAGCCAGCCTATCCTCCCCACTTGCCATCAGATACCTACGAGTATAATGTGTGTGCCCTATACGTAAACGTGTTAAAACAATGGTAGATCTTCTGTCCACCTGTAAATGCGACCATGGTTGGACAGAAGGCCTAATTGACGTTAATTTAAAATCATTATATAAATTAGACCAGTGGGCCTGCCACTTGTCTCTACAATAAAACCTAATACAACTTTTAAAATCTGATACTGGGACACCCATGCTGGAAATGTGATTAAGCCTAGTTGCAGCTCGCTTATTTCCTATAATTCCAACATGGGACGGAAACAAGCAAAACTCAATCGTAAAATGCTTTCTATTCACTAAAATATAAAACAAATCTTGTATCTCATGCACCAAATGATGGTAAGAGACTAAATTTCTTAATGCTAATAAAACACTCAACAAGTCGGTAAAAATGGTAAAAATTGTATTAGAAAAATTATTGTAAATTAATTTCAAAGCAGTCAAAACTACTAACAGCTTTGCCGTAAAAATAGAGGAACTTGACGGAAGGCTTTTTTTCTTTTATTATATTTTCAGTTGTCACTACTGAGCAACCCAAACCATCAGAACTCTTGGAACCATCTGTATAAATATGATAATCATCATCATGCTCAGAAGCATGAGATAGGAAACTAGCCCTTAACTGCTCATCTGAGCTGTTCCTTTTACCATCCATAACCGGACAAATCTCTATCTTAAGCCTATTCCAAGGAGAATATTTTGAAGGGGTAATTTCAACCACTGTAGGGGGATGTAGTCCCACGTCAATAGCTGAGGCTTCTAGGTTTACTTCTAGTTGTTTGGGCAACTTAGTCCTAGTTGGTGCTCTATCAACGGGTTGCTTTACGAATTTAAAATTTGGGTTGAGTTTCGAGGTAAGAACACGAGACATATACCTCAAACCCAACTCTTCTTGACAAATAGAAAGGGGAAGAATCCCTGAATCCACGTATAAACTATCTACAGGTGATGTTCTATACACACCTGTGTCAATTCTTAAGGCCATGTTATGAACCACATCAAGTTTTTCTAAAGTGGTTTTGCATGCAGATCCATATATCTAACATCCATAATCTATTTTACTTAGTCACAAAGCCTGGTATATCCTCAACAGACATGTTCTATCAGCTCCACAGTTAAAAGCAGACACAACTTTAAGGATGTTAAGTCTAAATTTCACGTTATATACCACATCATTAATATGTTGAGATAAAGTTAATTTCTTATCAAATAAAACACCAAGGTACTTTATGCTATCTTCGTATGGGAAAATGGAATCGTTTAAAAACAACGTAGGAATCTCTTCCATTCTTATCAGTACACAAAAACGTATGGCTTTAGTTTTTTTCTGGAGAAAATTTTAACCCTCTAGCACTGGCCCAAGATATAGTAGCATTAATAGCAGTCTGGATTTTATGACATGCTTCAACAGCTGATGATTTACTACACACTACTGCATAGTAATCGGCAAAAGCCAGATCATGTACCCCAACAGGAACTTGTTCAAGTAAACAGTTAATAGCTACATTGAAAAGCGTTGGACTAAGAACGCTTCCCTGAGGCAATCTTTCTTCTTGAGGATAAGCTAATGAGGATAAGCTAATGAGGATAAGCTAATGAGGATAAGCAAGTCAATTCTCACTTTTAAGTACCTATCTGGCAAAAAATCTTGAATACAATTAAATATATTACCCACAATACCCCAATCAACGAGTTGCTTAAGGATAATACCCCCTCGCCAGATAGTATCGCAGGCCTTTTCTAGGTCAAAGAAAACTGCAATGGTCTGGTTTTGCATGGCAAAGGCATTCTGGACTTTTTGAGTGAGGAACATCAAAAGGTCATTGGTATTTCTATTTTTCCTAAAACCAAACTGTCTGCTTGATAATAGATTCTTTGATTCTAAATACCACACGAATCGAATATTGACCATTCACTCATAAATCTTTCCGGCACAACTAGTAACTGCAATTGCCCTATAATTTTTGGGGAGGTACGAATCGTTTAATGGTTTTATAATAGGAACTATTATCGATATTATCCAGGACTAAAGGGAAGTTCCTGAAGTCCAAAATTTATTTAAAATATCTAAAAGAAATTGTTTTGTACTTTTTGGTAGATTAAAAATCATGGAGTATAAAATATCAACTACCCCACGAGATGTTGGGGAAGACAATGAAATTGCATTATCCAATTCTTCCATGGTAAAAGGAATATTGTAAGACTAGATTTGTACTAACAGGAGAAACAACCGTAGTACTGTTTCTAATATCCCCGAATGCTGCAGGATAGGGTAGGGCACTAGATATATTCCAAAAATGCCTACCAAACTCTTCGGCAACTTCTCCAGGATCAGATATAAAGAGACCATCAATTTTCAATATAGGCAAGGGAGGTGGACAAAATTTCCCTTGCAACTTCCGGATTCTATTCCAGACTAATAAGAGAGGGAATTATATTTCAATTCGCTTATGTACTTAATGAATGATTCTCTCCTTCCCTGCTTAAAAGTTTTCTTTGGATTAGCAAGAGCTCTTCTGTATGTTATTTTATTGGCTAAACAAGGGTATCTATGATATCTCTTGTAGCAAGTTCTTGCTATCTTCCGCATCAAAGCCCAGGCATCATTCCACCAAGGAACTACAGGACGTTGAGGTTTACCTGATGTTTGAGGTAAGGAGAGCATGGCCCCACACAACAATATGCTTACTAAATACTCGTATGCTTGTATTGAACTCTGGAATTAATTTTTCTTTCGATAAATTTCAGTGGATTTATTAAATAATCCCCACCTTCCATTTGGGTAAACATGGAGATGGTAAATTTTTTACATACTTCAAGTGAATGGGCCAATGATCACTGCCATGATCATTTTGGTCTACTGTCCATTGGTAATTTAACCTCAAAGATGAAGAGCAAATAGTGAGGTCTATAGCTGAATCAGAACTGTGGTAAACATAATGTCTTGTAGGGGAACCATCATTCATTAAAGTGAAGTCATTCATGTCGAGCAGTTGTTCTACTATCAAACCCTATCGATCACAACGTTGTTCTCCTCATAGGGTGTGTTTGGCATTAAAGTTCCCCATAAATATGAAGGGTTGAGGAAGTTGGTTTATTAAGAACTGCAAGTCATTTAATTCTAGCTGACGAGGATTACCATGTGCATCCTGACGTCTATTTTCTAATGTTGGATCAAGGTAAATTGAACGAATAGTGATCCATTTATCAGTAAAGATTTGAACTGCACAAGTCTGCCACACAGAATTCAGGTGAACAACTGTGTGATTAAGAGACTTGTGAATTATTATGCCTGTGCCTCTCTGAGCACGAGCACCTATTAGGGGTGGAGACCTATAAAATGAAAAGTTATAACCTAAACTCGGAGCAAGATCTCCCAATTCAGTCTCCTGTATACAGATTGCAAATGCATTAGGTTCTTTAAACAGAACCCGAACTTGCTCTCTATTTGAATTAAATCCACGGATGTTCCATTGAATGAGAGACATTATTTGAATTTTTTAAACAGTTTTTTTTTTTTGGTTCTAACTTGGAAATCTGAAACCTAGAGAGAGATGGCTTGACAGCCCCACTTACAGTACTTGTTGATCTAGATAGAGCAAACGATTTTTTTGATGCCGGGCCTTCAGTTGCCCTTTCGGTTTTATTTTTAGCACATCTATCCTAATCCTGACAACGTGAAGGTGAAGGGGGAGGAAGGGGCCTCTTTTGTCTAACAGATTGTACCTCCCTTTCCTCACCGTCATTGGATCGTTGAACTGTTAAGACAGGTAATGGTATAATTTGGTATGAAGAGTTCTCAATATCTGGCATTAAGAACTCATCGAGATCTTTAATCGATCCGGTCACAGATATAGGGGCTATAGGGGCTAAGAGAGCCTCACTATTATTATTATTATTATTATTATTATTATTATTATTATTATTATTACTAGCCAAGCTAAAACCCTAGTTGGAAAAGCAAGATGCTATAAGCCCAAAGACTCCGACAGGGAAAAATAGCCCAGTGAGGAAAGGAAATAAGGAAATAAATAAATTATGAGATTAATTAACAATATATCATTCTAAAAACATTAACAGCGTCAAAACAGATATGTCCTATATAAACTATTAACAATGTCAAAAACAGATATGTTATATATAAACTATAAAAAGACTCATGTCAGCCTGGTCAACATAAATACATTTGCTCTAACTTAGAACTTTTGAAGTTCTACTGATTCAATTACACGATTAGGAAGATCATTCCACACCTTGGTAACAGCTGGAATAAAACTTCTAGAATACTGTGTAGTATTCAGCCTCATGATGGAGAAGGCCTGGCTATTAGAATTAACTGCCTGCCTAGTATTATGAACAGGATAAAATTGTCCAGGGAAATCTGAATGTAAAGTATGGTCAGAGTTATGAAAAATCTTATGCAACATGCATAATGAACTAATTGAACGACGGTGCCAAAGATTAATATCTAGATCAGGAATAAGAAATTTAATAGACAGTAAGTTTCTGTCCAACAAATTAAGATGAGAATCAGCAGCTGAACACCAGACAGGAGAACAATACTCAAAACAAGGTAGAATGAAAGAATTAAAACACTTCTTCAGAATAGATTGATCACCGAAAATCTTAAAAGACTTTCTCAATAAGCCAATTTTTTGTGCAATTGAAGAAGACACAGACCGGATGTGTTTCTCAAAAGTAAATTTGCTGTCGAGAATCACACTTAAAATTTTAGAAGAGTCATACAAATTTAAAGAAACATTATCAATACTGAGATCCGGATGATGAGGAGCCACCGTCCTTGACGATTTGTGAGCCCCGCCGGAGGGGGCAGAAGAAACGCCACCAGAGGGGGCAGAAGAAACCCCACCAGAAGGGGCAGAAGAAGCCCCACCAAATGGGGCAGGAGAAGCCCCACCAGAGGGGGCAGGAGGAGCCCCACCAGAGGGGGCAGGAGGAGCCCTACCAGAGGGGGCAAGAGCAGCCCCACCAGAGGGGGCAAGAGCAGTCCCACCAGAGGGCAGCGATGGAGCCCCACCAAGGGGGGGGGCCCAAAGGAGTCCCACCAGAGGATGCCGGTAGAGCCCCACCAAGGGGAGGCCAAAAGGAGCCACAACAAGGGGGCCCGAGGAGCCCGACTAGAGAAGTCCCCAGAACTCCTCACTGCATCTGTATAAGATTTTTTCACTAATAGCTTCTTTGCATGTCTGACAATGATATGTTCATTAATAGATTTCAGCAATGTCGGGTATTCTGTATCACAGGCCTGATGGTTACCCCTGCAGTTCACACACACTGCAGGTGTTGAACACTCCCCATACTTAGGTTGGGCACAAGATCCCCAAAATATTATTTCTAACGCAAATACGGGAGGAGTGCCCAAAACCAAAACAATCAAAATACTGAAGCGCACTCTGTCTATATGGACGAACTACAACAATTTCACTGTCAAAAACAATGTCTGGAGGCAAATAAGAATTCACAAAATTTTAAATATTCATTGATGAATGGGGCACTTTAAATACCTTCCAAATCACATCTGGACACATTTCCAAAATCTCGCTCTCATCCAGCTCATATATATCCTTATTAAAGATAACCCCTTTTGCATAGCTGAAGTTGTAGTGAGGTTTTATTTGTTTTATTATCCCATGAGGATCAAGCCTAAGATTGAGAAGCATTACTGCTTGTCCGTCTGTTTTGGTATTCATCAGAAAACTGTTCTGTCCAAAACGAGACATCTCTGGCCTGTTTAAATTACCAATTTTTTAGTTTACTAACCTCTTCACCTCGAGGAGGTTTCCCTTCTCCCTTTGTGTGGTAATAATTAACCACTCAGCTGGATTCGCTGATCTAGATATTTTAGTTATTTTAGGATCTTTATACATCTAGATACCTAGGTACCTCTTCTGTCCTTGAAAGCTTAATATTCATAGTAGCTGAATTGAATTCCTTGTATGTTCTATGGGCTTCTGTCTCTTTATCAAAGATAATCTAGTTTTCAAAGAGTATATTATCATTGCCAAATCTATTCCTGATTTCTTTTATTAATCCAAATTTTGAAAACTTCTTGTGAATATCATAAAAACTCCAGTCCAAAGGCACTGGCTTAACTAACAGGATTACTGTTTTCATAAGTTCCTCATATGGTTCCATAGTAACAATGGAGCTCTTAGAATTATTTATAGCGAAAATTGGAGAGGAAGCGGATTGGTCGTCAACGGGTTTTGGTGGGGTCGCCATAATGACGAGAAGACTCATTTCATCTGGATATTCCCCCCACCCACCAAAGAGCCACATTTAGAGGACGGGGTCATCCCTCAAATTAGGGCTGCCCTAGGGGCAATATCCATATATACACACCGCCCTCAGCACTTGAGGCGTCATGATGGCCGTCAACGTCAGACCCAGCACTGAGGGAAAGGTTTAACATAAAACTTTCCTCTCGCTCGGGCACGTCGGGTACTTGAGTTCTTTCGAGATGGCCTGCCGTCCATCCCACCAGCACCAAATCCAAAGAGACAGCCAAACCATAGTCAAACATAAGCCAAAATCACCAACAAGTTCATGCCCAAGAGTTGGAGATGAGAGAAAAAATGAAAAAAAAAAAAGGAAAAGAGAAAGTGCTGACTAAATTAGTTGGATCAACAGTTTGGCACCAAGGACCAGTGGGAAATCTATTCCCACCAAACATTGGAGCCCAGCTGCTGATCCCTAAGCACCCCATCCTCATCAAGGCTTCAGCATCTGGCGAGAGGAAAAGTGAGAGCAGCAGCAGTTAATAGGGCATTCTTTGTATTGCAGAAGGCCGCTTCCGTAAGCGTATCCACCTTGAGGTCTTTTAGCTTACCGTAGCAGGGTCCAAGAATGGCAGCAATGGCTTGCAAGAACAAGTGATACTAGTTTATCAGTGCTTTAACAGTCGAGGGACAGGGTAATTTCTGAACAGCTGTTACCTTCTAAGAGCAGCAGTGGACTCCTTCAGGAGTGATGAAGTGCCATAAGAATGATACTTCCTTGGCACCAAAGGTACACTTGTACTAGACTTCAAGAACACTCTGCTGTACAGGATAGAGAACGATGAGTAGATGATGGCGATGTTCTTCTTTGGAGGAAGAGAACACAAGTATGTCATTCATATAACATAAACAGATGGGTACGCAGAAGGAGAGGTCCCCAATGATGCTATCTATGAGGCGTTGAAAAGTGGCCCCAGCATTAAAAAGATCATATCATGAGTATTTGAACTTGTATGTCCCGAAGGGAGTGGTGATGGCAGTCTTGGAGATGTCCTCTGGGTTCATTGGCACCTAATAATACCCCCTTCAGGAGGTCGAATGGCAGCAATGGCTTGCAAGAACAAGTGATACTAGTTTATCAGTGCTTTAACAGTCGAGGGACAGGGTAATTTCTGAACAGCTGTTACCTTCTAAGAGAAGCAGTGGACTCCTTCAGGAGTGATGAAGTGCCCTAAGAATGATACTTCCTTGGCACCAAAGGTACACTTGTACTAGACTTCAAGAACACTCTGCTGTACAGGATAGAGAACGAAGAGTAGATAAATGGCGATGTTCTTCTTTGGAGGAAGAGAACACAAGTATGTCATTCATATAACATAAACAGAAGGGTACGCAGAAGGAGAGGTCCCCAATGATGCTATCTATGAGGCGTTGAAAAGTGGCCCCAGCATTACAAAGATCATATCATGAGTAATTGAACTTGTATGTACCGAAGGGAGTGGTGATGGCAGTCTTGGGGATGTCCTCTGGGTTCATTGGCACCTAATAATACCCCCTTCAGGAGGTCGAGAGTGGAAAACCACTTCGCTTTGGACAAGTAGGAGGTAGTATCGGCATTGTTGGGGAAGGGGTAGTGGTCCAGTTCTGTCAACGATGTTGGGGAGGCGGTAAAGATCCTGTTCTGTCTGCATGTTTAGACTTCTGTAATACCCACAAAACTCAGATTGAAGAGATGTCTACAAATATGAGTGTGTTAATTAAACGTTGATGTGCTACATCAACCAGAGGCTGGGAGTGGGCTATGAAACCAGCACTGAGTAATGGCAAAGTTATGTCGGCAACTAGAATCCTCCGATAGTATTTGGGGCTCTCAAAACGAATATGCGAGTCTCTCGTAGATGTGAGTGGGGATCTCAGATCAATTCGCAGCTACCAGGCAGACGTCAGCAGGCCTAGAAAGACTGTCGTGTCCTGGAGAGTGACATTAGTACCTGCATCATGTAGAAAGAAAAGACTAGTGACACAGGAGGGTACTTACAAGTTTTTTGGCCACTGACAACCATCCACACATTTCTTTCCACCAGCCACGAATTTGTAGTGGTAGTAGAATAACTGTGGCTAAAGGGTGCCATTAAGTGGTGGTAGAGGTTGTTGGTTAGGACGTGAGGGAGGGGCGGCATGTGTGTGTGGTACTCCATCATATTCCGGGGCGGGTGTCTGTATCCTACCACATTCACATCACCTTCGGTCGGTGTTGAATGGTTGTCCTCTTCATCAGGAGTAGAGGGACTGATGGAGGTCTTGAAGGAGGTTGCAAAGCCAATCGGAGATTTCTGCTTTGGTGCTTGAGCGAGTCACATCTTTAATGCAAATCTGAACTTCGGTGTGCTGGAACCAGGCAAACACTTCTCCGCTGGCAAAGGGTGGTAGTTTTATTGAGTCGGTGTGTGTCAGAGTCAGGTTCAGTGGCTGGCAGTGTAACAAGGGTGGAGCAAAAGGTGGGCGAAAAAAGCAGTGTGGAGTAGTCACTCTGATGGTTACCAGTGTGACAACTGTAACTGTTAGGTGTTTAAAGACAGGTGAGGTGAATGTAAGTAACCTTTATTCAACAGATAACAAGCTTATATATAATCGCTTGCGAGCAGGAATGCCACCAAAAAAAAAAATCAAGCGAAAACATGAGATAACCTGCTTAAACAGGTTGATCTACTATCAGTGTGGGTGAGAACAAGATATAAAATGCAATAGCATTGCACTGTATGAGCAAGTTTTAAACACTTGCGGTACAATATAGCTGAAGGCACGCTCTGGTTATTAAGGAGACTCTTTTAGCCATATTTATTCCATGTTTTGCTCACTCCCTCAATTTGGTGGCAATCTGCAGTTGGATCATGTACGTCAGTTGTGTTTTTTTTTTCATTTGTTGAAATATCGTGATTTCTTTTCTGGCTCCACAAAACGTTTCACTAAATTAGATAATTCTTTGAAAAATGGGCACTGCAGATATCAAAATGATTAAGTGAAACAGATTGAACTGGTCAAGATGTTATGCTGGACCTCATCAAAGGCTCCAGTGAAATTCTTGATATATTGTATGGAATTACATATGATCATTTTGAAGAAGGCGATCCAAAATAGTGCATATATACATTGTCGGATACAATTGGTAAGAGTGACACAGATTTTTATGTTAGTTACTAAAACAAAGTCATTGAGCGATTCAATCAGACTAGCAAATATTTACAGTCAGAAGTAACTGACCTCAACACTGCTGTAATCCTCATGGAATCTCTCTCAGTGTTTGTGGAATCACAAATGTTTAAATGTGAAGTGTTTCATGATGAAGGGATAGAACAGTCCGGCTGAAAAAGTACGAATTAGAAAACCAAGTGTAGGTTTAGATTCCTTGGATTATGGGACAACTCCTGAAGCCATCAACAAAGAGAGAATTTCCATGTGGATGGATTTGTCTGCATTTTTTCATTTGTTCGTCAGTGAACTTCAAAACCGCATCTCAGCAAATAGTGAAGTTGATGAGAGGTTTGGTTTCCCCTTGTGACTGCTGTTATGATTAAAAAATGTATGATTGACACCATGGTTACTGAAACTGCCATATATATCTTGTTAATAAAAAGAAATGTATCATAGATACTTTTTCCAAATGTAGAATACTTAGAATTTACTTGCTAATTATGATTTTTAACTAGTGTGGTGAGAGATCATTCTCTAAATTAAAATTAACTAAAAGTAATCTAAGTTCAATGATGAGTCACGCAAGACTTGTCAACCAAACAATTCTCTCTACATGACATGCCTTGTTATGGTCCATCAATGCTAAAAATTTGGTCATAAATTTTGCTGATATTAAACTAAGAAAGAAGTTGCTTAAAATGGTGAAAAGAAAAACGAAGAATATTATTATGAGGTTTTGACTTTTGGGTAGATACAATGAAACTAAATGGCTCATGAGAGATGACAATGCAATCTCTCTCTCTCTCTCTCTCTCTCTCTCTCTCTCTCTCTCTCTCTCTCTCTCTCTCTCTCAAATTATATAAAATGTGCATATTTTCAAGGTTTCTGTTTCCTATTGATTGCTCTAGTTTGTTTCCATTATATTTCCTATAAAGCAATTATGAACAATATACGACGTTTGTTTATGGATGGATGGAGTGAAGAAAGCTCTGGGTGATAGGAGGATAGATGTGAGAGAGGCAAGAGAGCGTGCTAGAAATAGGAATGAATGGCGAGCGATTGTGACGCAGTTCCGGTAGGCCCTGCTGCTGCGTCCGATGCCTTAGATGACCGCGGAGGTAGCAGCAGTAGGGGATTCAGCATTATGAAGCTTCATCTGTGGTGGATAATGTGGGAGGGTGGGCTGTGGCACCCTAGCAGTACCATCTGAACTCGGTTGAGTCCCTTGTTAGGCTGCAGGAACGTGGAGAGTAGAGGTCCCCTTTTTTGTTTTTGTTTCATTTGTTGATGTCGGCTACCCCCCAAAATTGGGGGAAGTGCCTTGGTATATGTATGTATGTACCCCCAGATGACAGATTTGCTACTGTCCATGTTGGTTAAGAAAGGTGTAATACAACAAATTTTGTGTGTCAGGGCTTCCACAAGGTAAATTAAGCCCTGCCACCCTCTTCTCATTTTTCCCATTACCTGGCCTGCCATCACAAACCTTGTGTACAAATATGCAAACAAGGGCTGTCACTTGTACCATCGTTAGAAGTTCTTCGAATTAAAACATGTCAGTTCCCGTAAAGATGAATGCGAGTTGTTGTACCGACAAAATGGACTAGGCATTAAGAAATATCTCAACAAAATGAGCAGTTTTTACATTATCATTCTTTCTACAATACACCATAATATTTAATTATACAATCGTCATTTCCCCCAATGCCTAAAGATAAAGAAAACATGTCGTACTGTACGTATCTCCCCTCCCCACCCCCTTAAGTATTTATATTACAGTATAAAATATATTGTACAAACAGATGAAAGAAATAAAATCTAATCCTTTCCTTTTGAATTACATCGGAGACCTTAGACATTAGGATTACTGTCATTCGTAGACAAGAGAAATAACAATATATTTATTATAATCAAACAACTGGCAAACTACGTTTCACGAGTTCCATCAATGAAGATAGTTTAATCCATAATGAACTTATGAAATAAATTAAACACAAAGAGATTAATGATATTTCAAAATAAAAATATCCTTTCATTATTTCAAAAAGCTTATACTCAAAGGGATCTTGTTATAAACGGTTATTTCCTCGTTAACTGTAATGAATCGGTCTTTATTAGTGTTCCAATTATATTGGAATCCAATTCCTCAATTTATTAGTGTTAATGGTACAGGCAAAAATTCTCTCTCTCTCTCTCTCTCTCTCTCTCTCTCTCTCTCTCTCTCTCTCTCTCTCTCTCTCTCTCTCTCTAGGTTACTTCGTAGGGCCCCTTTTCTCCTTGCAAGCTTCAACTACATAAGGGACTTCCATCCTAAAAGACATCCACCTATTCATTTATCATTTATTCTGTCCTAACGTTTCCACATTTCCACTAACTGTACATCAGGATTAGAAAGAAATTGGAAAACATTTTCTTCTTGTACTACAAGGCCCTGTAAAGTCCTGGAGAGAAACCCGAAACTCATTTAGTTTCATAAAAAATTCTGGATGGAATCAAACAAGCCTATGAATTGCTGTCCTTGATAAAACGTGACCTTTAAACTTTTTGTTTACTAACCAAGACTATAAGAGATAAGGCAGCTGTTCACTTTGTAGATATTTATAATAAAAAAATGAACGAAAATATGTAAACAATAACGAGAACTAAGTCTGAAAACTTGGCATTTGTTTTCTTCTCACGTTCAAGTGTTTAATGACCCCCAGACACCAATCTTTCTCGGTCCCTCATTATTGTAATCAACCTGACTATCAATCAAAATTAGCTCACATTCCAATGAAATAAATCAGGAAGCCATGAAGTTCTAGGCAGTTATTGCAACGATACGTAAAATTGAAAATGAAAAACATGAAAATTTCGAAATACAGACTACGGATAAATCCTAATTTTCGACAGGATCTCATTACAAGTGGCTAATTAAAATTCCACATGAACAACTTTTTCTGATTAAATTTAATTATGACACCTTGAAGGCATGAACAAAAATGACAAGCACTTAATTACCTGGCTCGCAGGAGAGAGAGAGAGAGAGAGAGAGAGAGAGAGAGAGAGAGAGAGAGAGAGAGATTTCGCGAGGAATGTCAAATCTCTTTTCTTTGCATGGCATCTAACCTTATTGACTCATTGAAGCTGTACATAATACGTATTTCTGATAAATATTTTGAGTTTTAGAAGAAAATAAAAAATACAATTTCAATATGATCCTGCAAACAAATGAGACGCGGAAAATAACACTTGAAATCTGAAAAACCATGTGTCTTTTACCTATTATTTTAACTACATAGAGAACTTTGTGCAATTGTAACGCAATAAGGAAACTCGTAACCTGCATAAAGACCCTTAACCAACCCGTCTTTTGTCTTGATAACTATTGTTAAATATAACTTGTAAAATATTAATATATAAATTACATCCAAATCCAAGGAAGGAAAGGCTGTTCCGTCTCCCCAGCAACACCAAACTATTTCCATATAACAATTCTCCATCCAAGGATGAGTCAATTGCAAAGGCAGCTTATCCAGTATGAAAACCAATTAGACCTAGTTGGGAAAATAGTGAGACTCCACTGTAACAATTTCAGCATCTACCGCCAGTCCATGATGCAACAGTGTCTCTGAACAGCTTCAGTATAAGCTTCTGAAATGCAATTTCAATAGCATGATGTAAAATTCTCGAGAACGTCTTTGTAAACCCTTGTATATAATGAGTGGGCTAAAAGCAAACAAATGCTCGTTAAAGGTTCCTTTCAAATATCAATAAATGGTCTCCAAGTCAATATTGATCTTCTTCTTCTTCTTTGTATACATCTTTTCCCACTTCTATGTGGGGTCGATGTATCTGGTCAGCTTTCTCCATCTACCTCTGTTCCACGCCTCATCACCGGTTAATCTTTGATCGAAGGTCATCCTTGATACAGTCCACCCAACTTTGCTTTGGTCTCCATCTCCTTCTCGTTCCCTGTACCTCCATTTCCATCACTCTCCTCCCAATATACTGTTCATCTCTTCTCATGAAATGACCGTACCACCTCAGTCTACTTTTTTTTTATCTTATCTGATAGTTTTCTAACGCTTGTGGTACCCCTAATTACTTCATTCCGTATCTTATCTCTTTTTGTCACCCGACACATCCATCTCAACATTCTCATCTCTGCCACATCCATCTTCTTCTCTTCTGTCTTCTTTATTGCCCACGTCTCCGCTCCATACATCATTGCCGATATCACAACTGTCCTGTGTACTTTACCTTTCAACTTAACCCCTATTTTCCTGTGCATAGTACTCCACACACTTTTTTCCAATTCTTCCATCCTGCTTGTATTCTGTGGTTTATTTCTGCCCCAGATCACCAACCTCTGTAACTGTAGATCCAAGTCCATATCGATATCTATGTTTAATTATTTTGGATAAATCAAATATTATTATTGGAATTTGAATCTGCAAAAATTAAAATTCCCATTATCCTTGCCGAGTTCTAAATGTGCTGAATTCTCGTCCCAACATTCAATTTTTGATAATTTACATTATACCTTTCATGTCAGATGTTGAGGAGAATGGGTCACAATTCGGTCCATTAAAATAAATAATCCATACGCCAAAATGTTTGTGATTGGATGCTTAGGCATATTACCTTTTAATATCCTTCGTGTAGGATGGCGAGTGTTGGAATTTTATGGTTTCACTTCAATTTAGTTTAAAGGCTGATTTCCTGATCTCACCACATACGGAAAAGCTCTGTTAACAAGTCTCTCTACTCTTGTTAATGACACTAAAAAGATGAAGCAATTTTTGGGGGATTAAATAAACCTTACGAGAACCAAGTCTTGAAAATATAGCATTTTCTCTTTTCTCGTTCAAATGTTTCATGATTCTCGGACATCAATTTTTCTCGGCCGCTCATTATTGTCATCAGCATAACTATTAATCGAAATGAGTTCACATTCCCATTGAATGAATCAGGAAGCCTTGAAGTTCTAGGCAGTTATCGCAACGATGCGTAAAATTGAAAATGAAAAACATAAAATTTCTGAAATACAGACTAGGGATAAATCTTAATTTTCGACAAGATCTCATTTTAAGGGGCTAACTAAAATTCCACATGAACAACTTTTTCTGATTAAAATTAATTATGGCACATTGAAGGCATGAACAAAAAATGACAAGCACTTAATTACCTGGCTCGCAGGAGAGAGAGAGAGAGAGAGAGAGAGAGAGAGAGAGAGAGAGAGAGAGAGAGAGAGAGAGAGAGAGAGAGAGAGAGAGAGAGAGAGATTATCTCACGGAAGCTGCACATAAATCATGCTTCTGATACATATTGAGTTTTTGAAGAAAATAAATAATATAATTTGAATACGATCCTGCAAACAAATGAGACCCAGAAAATAACAACTGAAATCTGATGAAATTATATAGTTTTTATTTATTGTTTTAACTATATGGCAAACGTTGTGCGATCCTAACTCATTAAGGAACCTAAGAACCTACAAAAAGACACTGAACCCACCATTCTTTTGCCTCAATTACTACTGTTAAATATAATTCGTATAAAGATAATATATAAATTTCATCCAAATCCAAGGAAAGAAAATCTGTGCCCTCTCCCTAGCAACACAAAACCATTTCTATATAACAATTCTCCATCCAAGGATGAATCAATTGCAAAGGCAGCTTATCCAATATGAAAACCAATTAGACCTAGTTGGGAAAATAGCGCGACTCCACTATAACAATTTCAATATCCACCCCCAGTCCATGATGAAACTGATTCTCTGAAAAGCTTCAATCGTAGCTTCTGAAATCCAATTTCAATCGCGTGATTTAAAACTCTCGAGAACTTGTATATAATGAGTTGGCTTGACGAAAAGAGATGCGTGTTGAGAGTCCCCTCTCAAATATCATGAAATGTTATCCAAGTCAATATCGATATCTATGTTTAATTATTTAAGATAGCTCAAACATTACTATTGGAATTAGATCTGCAAAAATAAAATTCCCATTATCCTTGCTGGGTTCTAAATGAGCTGAAAATCTCGTCCCAACTTTCAATGTTTGACAATTTGCATTATACTTTAGGAGTTGGATGTTGAGGAGAATGGGTCACAATTCGGTCCATAAAGATAAATAATCCATACGCCAAAATGTTTGTGGATGGATGCTTAGACATATTACCTTTTAATATCCTTCGTGTAGAATGGCGATTGTTTGAATTTTATGGTTTTATTTCAACTTAGTTTAAGGGCTGCTTTCCTGATCCTACCACATACGGAAAAGCTCTGTTAACAAGTCTCTCTGCACTTGTTAATGAAACTACAAATAAAGGAAGACATTTTGGGGGGCTTGAATAAGCCTTATGAGAACCAATTCTTGAAAACATAGAATTTTCTCTTTTCTCGTTCAATTGATTGATCGATTTAAAATTTTTTGGGCATCCTGACATCTAAAGTCATTGACGCCGATATCATTTATTTTATATAAAAAAAAATAAAAGAATATTCGATTAAAACCATACAAGTTAAGATAGAATTATAGAAGTTAAATAGTTTTCCGAAGACATACTTCTGAAATAAATCTAAAAATGCCGCTTGCAAAGTAGGACACATCATGTCCAAGAATCTTGGCAAGGATGAACCTGCCATCATCACCTCGAACCTTAAACAAATATCTATTTCTTAAGCTGTTATAATTGGGCATTCGCTCAACTAATGCCTCATTGTTAAAGAAACCAAACAGCCGTCGCAACACGGTTGGTGTTGGCCCTTCAGCAGAAACTCGTACGTCAACCGAGTGCGAGTGTGACCACAGAGACGACAAAGAGAAGTCTCCCACTTTCGGGGCCTCATATTATACCTCCAAGGAGATATGACATTTGTCACCTCTCTCATTCTCGTTCGAATGTTTCATTATTTTCAGACATCAATCTTTCGCGGCCGCTCATAATTGGAATCAGCATAACTATCAATCGAAATGAGCTCATATTCTGATGAAATAAATTAGGAAGACATGAAGTTCTAAGCAGTTATCGCAACGATTCGTAAGATTTAAAATGAAATAAAAACTCTGAAATACAGACTACCATAAATCTTAATTTTCGGTAGGATTTCATTCAAAGTGCCTAATTAAACTTCCACATGAATAACTATTTCTGATTAAAATGGCACCTCGAAGGCATGAAGGAGAGAGAGAGAGAGAGAGAGAGAGAGAGAGAGAGAGAGAGAGAGAGAGAGAGAGAGAGAGAGAGAGGACTGTTCGACAGTAATATCAATCTCTTTTCTTTACTTGGAAACTAAACTTTTTGCCTCATTGAAGATCCCAAAAAACATGCTTTTAATATATTTTGAGTTTTGAAGAAAATAAATAATACAATTTGAATATGATCCTGTAAAGAAATGAGACAGAAAATTAGCATTGAAATCTGTTAAAATTATATATTTTTACTTATTATTTTAACTATATGGCAAACTTTGTGCAAACTTAACCCATTAAGGAACCTCGGAACCTGCATAAAGACCCTTAACCCACCATTCTTTTGCCTCAATTACTATAAATATAATTCGTAAAATAATAATAAATAAATTACATTCAAATCCAAGGAAAGAAAACTGTGCCCTTTCCACAGCGACATTTCTATATGACAATTCTCCATCCAAGGATGAAACAATTGCAAAAGCAGCTTATCCAATATGAAAACCAATTAGACCTAGTTGGGAAAATAGTGAGACTCCACTATAACAATTTCAATATCCACCGCCAGTCCAAGAAGCAACGGAGTCTCTGAAAAGCTTCAATCGTAGCTTCTGAAATCCAATTTCAATCACATGATTTAAAACTTTCAAGAACGTCTTTGTAAACACTTCTATGTGATGAGTTGCCTAAACAAAAGCAAAAAACAAAAAAATGCTTTCGTTTAGGCAACTCATCACATAGAAGTGTTTACAAAGACGTTCTTGAAAGTTTTAAATCATGTGCTCATATTCTGATGAAATAAATTAGGAAGACATGAAGTTCTAAGCAGTTATCGCAACGATTCGTAAGATTTAAAATAAAATAAAAACTCTGAAATACAGACTACCATAAATCTTAATTTTCGGTAGGATTTCATTCAAAGTGCCTAATTAAACTTCCACATGAATAACTATTTCTGATTAAAATGGCACCTCGAAGGCATGAAAAAAAAATGACAAGCACTTAATTACCTGGCTTGCAGGAGAGAGAGAGAGAGAGAGAGAGAGAGAGAGAGAGAGAGAGAGAGAGAGAGAGAGAGACTGTTCGACAGTAATATCAATCTTTTTTCTTTACTTGGAAACTAAACTTTTTGCCTCATTGAAGATCCCAAAAAACATGCTTTTAATATATTTTGAGTTTTGAAGAAAATAAATAATACAATTTGAATATGATCCTGTAAAGAAATGAGACAGAAAATTAGCATTGAAATCTGTTAAAATTATATATTTTTACTTATTATTTTAACTATATGGTGAACTTTGTGCAAACTTAACCCATTAAGGAACCTTGGAACCTGCATAAAGACCCTTAACCCACCATTCTTTTGCCTCAATTACTATAAATATAATTCGTAAAATAATAATAAATAAATTACATTCAAATCCAAGGAAAGAAAACTGTGCCCTTTCCACAGCGACACAACCATTTCTATATGACAATTCTCCATCCAAGGATGAAACAATTGCAAAAGCAGCTTATCCAATATGAAAACCAATTAGACCTAGTTGGGAAAATAGTGAGACTCCACTTTAACAATTTCAATATCCACCGCCAGTCCAAGAAGCAACGGAGTCTCTGAAAAGCTTCAATCGTAGCTTCTGAAATCCAATTTCAATCACATGATTTAAAACTTTCAAGAACGTCTTTGTAAACACTTTTATGTGATGAGTTGCCTAAACGAAAGCAAAGGCGAGTCGAGTCCCCTTTCAAATATTATTAAATGTTCTCCAAGTCATTATCGATATCTATGTTTAATTACTTTAGATAAATCATATATCATTACTGGAATTTGTATCTGCAAAAATAAAATGCTTATTATCGTTGCTCGCTTCCAAATGTGGTAAAAAACTCATCAAAACATTCATTATTTGACAATTTGCATTATACCTTAGGAGTCGGATGTTGAGGAAACTGGGTCACAATTCGGTCCATAAAAATAAATAATCCATACACACAAATGTTAGTGAATGGATGCTTACACATATTATCTCTTAATATTCTTCTTGTACGATGGCGATTGCTTGAATTTTATGGTTTTACTTCAACTTAGTATAAAGGTTCCTTCCTGATCCTACCACATACGGAAAAGCTCTGCTAACAATTCTTTCTGCTCTTGTTAAAGACACTACAAAAAGATGAAGCATTTTTGGGGGGTTTAAATAAGCCTTCCGAGAAGAAAGTCTTGAAAACTTACCATTTTCTCTGTTCTCAATTAAAAGGTTTCATGATTCTCAAACATCAATATTTATTGGCCGCTCATTATTGTAATCAGCATAACTATTAATCGAAATGAGCTCCAATTCCCGAGGAATTAATCTGGAAGCCATGAAGTTCTAGGCAGTTATCGCAACGATGCGTAAAATTCAAAACAAAAAAAGAATAAAATTTCCGAATAACAGACTAGGGATAAATCTTAATTTTCGGCAAGATATAATTTCAAGGGGCTAATTAAAATTCCTCGAGAACAACTTTTTCTGATCAAAATTATGGCACCTTGACGGCATGAAAAAAATGACATGCACTTAATTACCTTGCTCGCAGGAGAGAGAGAGAGAGAGAGAGAGAGAGAGAGAGAGAGAGAGAGAGAGAGAGAGAGAGAGAGAGAGAGAGAGAGAGAGAGAGAGAAGTTTGTTCGACAGAAATATCAAATGTCTTTTCTTTACATGGAAAATAAACTTTGCGCCTTACTGGAGCTCCACATAAGACATGCTTCTGATGTATTCTGAGTTTTCGAAAAAAAAGAGTAAATAATAAAATTTTAAAAGTATCCTGCTAAGAAATGAAACGCGGAAAATAACAACTGAAATCTGATGAAATTGTATATTTTTCACTTGTTATTATTTTCTTTTTTTATCTATATGGCAAACTTTTTGCAATCGTAACCCATCAAAGAACCTCAAAACCTGCATAAAGACCCTTAACCAGCCAATCTTTTACTATTGTTAAATATAATTCGTGAAATAATAATAATAAATTACATCCAAATCCAAGGAATGAAAAGATGTGTCGCTGTGTCGCTCATGATATGAAAATTATAATTCTGATTGTTATTAGAATTGAAGAATTAATAATGAGAGTCCAGATTGATTTTGAATGCACCTTACAATTTTTTATATATATATTTTATCTAGTTATGAAATTTTAATTTTGATTTTAGTAGTAATGAGTTTCGCAGGAGTTTGTTATTATTATTATTTATTATTATCATTATTATTATTATCATCATTATTATTATTATTATTATTATTATTATCATTATTATTATTATTATTATTATTATTATTATCTTGAAGTAGATATAAGATTCAGTTTGTTTTTTTAAACATAATTGCGTTAATTAGGACTTGTAATGAATAGAAATGGAACTTTTGGAGGGAAAGGGGGATACATTTAGGAGGATGTATTGTTTTGCAGTCAAATCCTCTCCCCGGCAGCACACACAAAACCATTTCTATATTATAATTCTCCATCCAGGGATGAATCAATTGCAAAGGCAGCTTATCCAATATGGAAACCAATTAGTCATAGTTGGGAAAATAGCGAGACTCCACTATAACAATTTCAATATCCACCGCCAGTCCATGATGCAACGGAGTCTCTGAAAAGCTTCAATCATAGCTGGTGAAATTCAATTTCAATCGCATGATTTGAAAATCTCCAGAACGTCTTTGTAAACACTTACATATAATGAGTTGGCTAAACGCAGAAAAATGAGTGTTAAGAGTCCCCTCTCAAATATTATTAAATGTTTTCCAATTTAATATCAATATCTATGTTTAGTTACTTTAAATAACTCAAATAATATCATAAGAATTTGTATCTGCAAAAATAAAATTCTCATTATTGTTGAAATCTCCAAATGCGATATAAATCTCGTCCCAACATTCATTGTTTGAATATTTGCATTATACCTTAAGAGTCGGATGTTAATGGAAATAAGTCATAATGGGGTTCATGAAAATAAATAATCCATACGCCAAAATGTACAAAAGTTCATAAGTCCAAACTTGCAGCAAATGTTTTTATGGTGAACAGGCTGATATAACTATCTTTATATTTGATATATGAAAGATCTATTTTAATAGTGTTAACGGTTCTTAAAATGTTTTATTTAAATTTTTCATGATGTCTCTTATCGTTTATTTATTCCCTTATTTCCTTTCCTCACGGAGCTATTTTTCCCTGTTAGAGCCCTTGGGCTTATGGCATTCTGCTTTTCCAACTAGTGTAGTAGCTTAGCTAATAGTAGTAGAATAATAAAATGATAACACGACAAAACCATAACACGATAGAATCAGAAAATGATAAAATAAAATAATAAAAACATAAAAACATAAAATAAGAAAATAAATAAGAAAATAAGAAAATAGTGAAAAAATAAAATAGTAGAATAATAATAATAATAATAATAATAATAATAATAATAATAATAATAATAATAATAATAATAATAATAATAATAATAATAATAATAATAATAATAACTGTCAAATCTACGGCATCTTATCATCTTAAAAAAAAATTCCAACTTCTTAAAAGCCTTTATATCGCTAGTTCTTACATGTTTATATTCTTGATGCTCCATATTTCAAAGATCTAGATTTTCTAGAACGTACAATCGAAATGTAGTAATCCTGGCTTCTATAACTTGAACCTATCCTCGACTAGTCTCGTATGGACAAGATTTGTTGGTTGTACGATATGCAATAATTCTCTAAAATATTTTGGACATCAAGTCATATCTAGAGGAGTCCTAGCAAATATCAAAATTTACACTGGTTTCCTGGGCAGTCAGTATAGTTCACTCAGCATATAGGTAATTCTTACTGAGGACGGACAGAGTTCAGCCATATAGCTCTTACTTTATTGATATCAGCACAAAGTTTTCATTATTATCTATTTGGATGTCAGCAAGGTTTTTTTAACTTATTTTTCTTTCCTACAGCCATAACTCAGTTTTATTTCATTTTATTTCTTGTAGTATCTTTATCAATAAACGTATTGAGAGAAATTACATTTATTTCTAAAATTTACGTTCTTTAGAGATATTTCTGTAATGGTATTCTAATGGTTATAAACTTATAAACTGGAAGAAGAATGCACTTACCCATTGTGTCTACTAATAGCCAGTCCTACATGGTTAAGGACTTAGAAACATGAAGTAGGAGACGATGAATGAAGTATTGATTTAAAAAGTCAAGATAGAGACGACATAGATATCTAACCGAGGCCCTTTGTGTCAATAAGCGGAGGAGGATATGATGATGATGCTGATGATGAATAACCACCTGTACTTGTCACTAGTAAAATTCCAATTAAAGCAATATTGAAGAATACATAATTTACGTTCATACAAACGCAACTAACTGATAATTCCTCGCCCGTAAATTATTTGTGAAATGTAGATCACCACGATGACTGATATTCTAGGTATAGATCACAGACAAATCCATTAAACAGGAGTGCCACCTAGGAAAAAAAAAAAAAAAAACTGATAAGTAAAGTAGGCCAAACAAATAAGAAACCTTACCTCTGTGTGTACAGACATACACAGAAAAGTAGTATATCCTATCTAGCACACCTATGCACGTCTACCTTTGCACAAACTTTGAGAGAAATCCTTTCAATGGTTTAGGATGAACTGTGATCACAAGGTATTTGAAGCTCAGTATTTCAAGCAAATCTCACCAGAGCACTTTCTATTCCCTGTGAATATTTCACCCTGAACCTTCCAATACCAAGAATTTATTACCAATGCTCCCTATTCCCACCAAATATTTCCCCCAAACACTGTATTTCCACCAAATATTTCATATTGACACTCACTATTCTCAGTGAATATTTTCCCTTGGCCTTTCGATTTCCTGATAATATTTCACCCAGGCGTCTTCTAGTTTCGCAAACATTACTCTGATATCCCCCATAATTCCAGATATTATTTCAACTTAAGGCTCCATATTCCATGCCGATGTTTCATACTGATTTTCCCTATTCACAGTGGATAATTTATCATGGCGTGTTGTTTTCCCGCTAATATTTCCCCCTGACACTCATTAATACTTGTGAATATTTCACCCAGACTGTGGTAGGCTGTGACTAGATCTTAACATAAGGATGGACTTGACATGACTCGTTTATTAACGCAACAACATAAACTAATATACAAACAGTCGAGGATAACAATGAAATAAAAACTTTAATATGAAACAGGCAATGGCAAGCTTAAACAGGTTTTTCTAATATTATTGTGGAAGAAAGCGAGAAGGTCAGAGAGAAAAAAGAACAATCACATCTCATTGTATGAGTATGTATGAAATACATGTGCTCTACAAGGGTCCCCACAAAAATAGTACATGTGAAATAGGGAGCCCAGCCCTGGAGAGGCGATCTGTAGGTGGGTCATCTTACAGGAGATATACAGGTTTTAGGGGTTCAATGGAGACCCTATTTTCTTTGCCCCGAATTTAGATGAAGAAACCGTCGCCTTGCGACGGATAACAAGGGAAGGGCCTGTGTAAGTGATGTCAGTGGTGGCTTAAAAGTGTCGGTGTACTTGAAGATGTGTTTGGTGTTTAAATATTTTGCTAAGTGTTGCTTTGCTGCAGGCTTGTAAGTCTGGTGGCAGGGAGTGAATCATACACAACATGATTTAGGTACTGGAGACTATCGGGGGAGGCTGCAGACAGAAAAAAATCAGCAGGGGTAAACAACGGCTGCCATACACCATTTTATCTCCCGAGACATCCAAGCGGTTCCTAGGAGTGGTTCATAATCCAAGCAGGACCCAGAAAAGCTAAGTAACCTGCTTGGAGTCATTGCAGAGGAGCATCAAAGCTGGTTTGAAGCTGCGATGAAAGCGATCAATTATTCTGTTGGTTGCAGGGTTGTAAGTGGTGTTTCTCCCTAATGATATTCACAATTGAGAAGGGAAAGTGGTACACCTGTCAGAAGTAATAAGCTCAAGGATACCAAATCTCACTAACCCCTCTGAAAGGAAAGCAGATATACACGAGGCCGATGTTGCAGTTGGCATGGGAATTGCTTCAGGCCAGCGAGTGGAGTGGTCATTGACAGTAAACATGTAACAGTGATCTTGACTTATGGGTGGGAGCCTACTACGTCGACATGAATGAGGGCAAAGCAACGCTGAGTTTGAGAAAAAGTGCCCATTCTTAAATCCGTGTGTCAATGTACCTTTGAAGTTTGGTAGAACTACAGTCACAGACTAAATCCTTAAAATTCTAAATAATGACGTGCCAAATGAACATCCTCTTCAGTACCTGTGCAGTAAAGAAGCATGAAGGATAAGAACAAATCAAGAGTAATTGAATGGGTGTGTCTCAGAGGGAGTGGTGATGCCAGTCGTGGGGATGTCTTCTGGGTTCATTGGCACCTGATAATACTCTTTCAGGAGGTCGAGACTGGAAGACCACTTCGCTTTGGATAAGTAGGAGGTATTATCCGCACTTTTGGGGAAGGGGTAGTGATCCGGTTCTGTCAGCGATGTTGGGAAGGCAGTAAATATCCCATTCTGTCTGCATGTTTAGACTTCTGTAATCCCCAAAAAAGGCAGATTGAAGAGATGTCAACAAATATGAGTGTATTAATTAAACATTGATGTGCCACATCAACCAGGTATTGGAAGTGGGCTATGAAACCTGCACTGATTATTGGCAGTGTTATGTGGGCAACTAGAATCTTCCAATAGTATTTGGGGCTCCCAAACAATAATGCGAGAGTCTCACAGATGTGAGTGGGCATCTCAAGAGCCATTGGCAGCTATCAGGCAGATGTCAGTACGCCTAGAATGATTATGTTGTGTCCTGGAGAGTGACATTAGTACATGCATCATGTAAAAAGAAAAGACTAGTGACACTGGAGGCTACTTACAAGTTTTTTGGCCACTGACAACCATCCACACATTTCTTCACACAAGCCACGAATTTTTAAAAGTAGCATAACTGTGGCTAATGGGTGCCATCAAGTGGTGGTAGAGGTTGTTTGTTAAGACGTGAGTGAGGGGCGGCGCATGTGTGTGGTGAACAGCTTTGTCACTGCTCCGTCATGTTCTGGGGCGGGCGTTCACATCAGCTTCGGTCAGTGTTGAATGGTTATCCTCTTCATCAGGAGTGGAGGGGCTAATGGAGGTCTTGAAGGAGATCGCAAAGCCAATTGGAGATTTTTGGGAATATGCACTCGGTGATCACCGCAAAAACAGTTTTCTTTGCTGCTTGAGTGAGTCATGCCCTTAATGCAAACCTGAACTTCGACGTGCTGGAACCAGGCAAACACTTCTCCGCTGGCGGAGGGTGGCAGGTTTATTGAGGTGGTGTGTGACGGAGAATCAGCTTCAATAGCCGGCAGTGTAACAATGGTGGAACAAATAGGTAGGCGAAAGAGGCGGTGTGGAGTAGTCACTCCGTTGGTTACCACTGTGACAAATGTAACTGTTAGGTGTTTAACGAGAGGTGAGGCGAATGCAAGTAACCTTTATTCAAAAGATAATGAGATTATAAATAAGTGCTTGAGAGCAAGAATGCCACAAAAACATTAAAGCTAAACATGAGGTAACCAGTTTAAAAAGGTTGGTCTATTTCAGTGTGGGAGAGAACAAGATATATAAAGCAATAACATTACATTGTATACACAAGTTTGAAACACGTGGTACAATACAGCAGGAAGCACGCTCTGATTATTAAGGAGACTCTTTTAGCCATATTTGTTCCATGTTTTGCTCACTCCCTCAATTTGGTGGTACAGTCTGTTTTAGATCCTGTAGGTCAGCTGTGTTTTTCTCAATTAATTTTTTTCTGGTTCCACAAAACGTGTCACCAACTAAGAGAATGCTTTGAGGAAAACGGACTGCAGATACCAAAATAATTAAGTGAAACATATTGGTCTGGTCTAGATGCTATGCTAGACCTCATCAAATGCTTCAGTGAAATTCTCGATATATTGGATAGAATTGCATATTATTGTTTTGAAGAAGGCGATCCAAAACATTGCACATATACATTGTCGGATACAATGCGTAAGTGTGAAACAGATTTTCATTTTAGTTACTAAAACAGACCTTGAGCAATTCAATTTGACTTGCAAATCTTTACAGTAAGAATTAACTGACCTCACCACTGCTGTAATCCTCACGAAATCTCTCAGATTTTGCGGAACCACGAAGGGATAAATGTGAAGTGTTTCCTGATGAAAGAATAGAACGGTCCGGCTGAAAAAGTACGAACTAGAAAACGTAGTGTGCGTTTAGATTCCTTAGATGATGGGTAAACTTCTGAGGCCATCAATCAAGAGAGAATTTCCACGTGAATAGATTTGCCTGCATTTTGTTATTTGTTAGTCAGTGAGCTTCAAAACCGCATCACAGCAAATAGTGAAGTTGATGAGAGGTTTGGTTTCCCCTTGTGGCATTACTCAAATGTCACTGGGGGGCATCAAGGAAGCTTGCACAAAACATACCTGATTAATTTAATTAAGAACGGAAATCTCTGATGAAATAGTTGACTTTGCTGTTATGATTCAGGAGTGTTTGGTTGACACTAGGGTTACTGAAACTGCCGTATATAACTTGTTAATAGAAAGAAAAATATCATAGATACTTTTTCCAATTAAAGAAGTAATACTTAAAATTTACTTGTTAATTATGATTTCTAACTAGTGTGGTGGGAGAACATTCTCTAAATTAAAATTAACTAAAAATTATCTTAGTTCAAGGATGAGTTAGGCAAGACTTGTCAACGACACAATTCTCTCCGCACCATATGTGTTACGGTCCATCAATACTGAAAATCTTTTCATAAATTTGCTGATATTAACCTTAGAAAGAAGTTGCTTAAAAGGGTGAAACGAAGAAAATTATTATGAGGTTTTGACTCTTGAGTAGGTACAATGAAACTCTAAATGTCTCATGAGAGATGACTATACAATCTCTCTCTCTCTCTCTCTCTCTCTCTCTCTCTCTCTCTCTCTCTCTCTCTCTCTCATCTCATATTCAAATTATATAAAATGTGCATATTTTCAAGGTTTCTTAAATCATTTATACAAATATCCAAATGTTACCCTCTGTTTCCTATTGATTGCTTGAAGTTCTCCGAATTAAAACAAGACGTCAGTTCCCGTAAAGATGAATAAGAGTTGTTACACTGTCAACAGGGACTAGACATTAAGAAATAACTAAAAAAAAAAAAAAATGACTGATTTTACATTATAATTCCTTCTACAATACACCATATGAATTAAATATGCAATCACTATCTCCCCCAATGCCTAAAGATAAAGAAAACGTGTCATACCTTATGTACCTCCTCTTCCCCTTGCACCTAAGTATTTATTATAAAATAAATATGTTGTACTATCAGATCGATTCTTTTTACATTATATCGGAGACCTTAGACATTATGATTACTTCCATTCGTAGACAAGAGAAATAACAATATATTTATTGTAATCAAAAGAAAATTGGCACACAATGTTTCATGAGTTCCATCATTGATGATAGCTCATCTATAATGAACTTATGAAATAAATCAAATACAAAGAAATTAATGATATTTCAAAACAGAAATATCCTTTCATTATTTCAAAAAGCTGACACTCAAAGCGATCTTGTTATAAACGGTTATTTCATCGTTAACTGTAATGAATCGGTCTTTATATGTGTACCAATTATATTGGAATCCAATTGCTCAATCTATTCGTAATAATGATACTTGGAATATTCTCTCTCTCTCTCTCTCTCTCTCTCTCTCTCTCTCTCTCTCTCTAGGATAATTCGTAAGGCTCATTTCCTATTCGCAAGCTTCAACTAGATAAGGGACTTCCAGCCTGAAAGACCTCCACCTATTCATTAATCTTCCATTCTGTCCTACAGTTTCCACAATTTCAGTAATCCTACATCGGTATTGGAAAGAAAGGGGAAAACATTTTCTTCTTGTACTACAAGGCCCTGTCCTGGAGAGAAACCCATAACTCATTTAGTTTCATATAAAATTCTGGATGGATTCAAAACAAGCCTATGAATTGCTGTCCTTGATAAAACGTGACCTTTAAACTTTGTGTTTCCTACTCAAGACTATAAGAGACAAAGTAGTTGTTCACTTTGTAGATATTTATAATAGAAAATAAAAGAAAATGTGTAAACATAACGACAGAACGTTGAGGTTTCTTCCTTATCTTTTTACATACTCGTATTAGTGTTCTTCTGAACAACGCTACAAAAAGTTGAAGCAACTGTTTTTGTTTTGAATATGGCTACCGAGAAAAAGTTTGAAAACTTGGCATTTGTTTTCTTCTCATGTTCACGTGATTAATGATTCCCAGACACCAATCTTTCTCGGTCCCTGACTATCAATCAAAATTAGCTCACATTCCAATGAAATAAATTAGGAAGCCATGAAGTTCTAGGCAGTTATTGCAACGATACGTAAAATTGAAAATGAAAAACAAAAATTTTTAAATACAGACTACGGATAAATCCTAATTTTCGACAGGATCTCATTACAAGTGGCTAATTAAAATTCCACATGAACAACTTTTTCTGATTGAATTTAATTATGACACCTTGAAGACATGAACAAAAATGACAAGTACTTAACTACATGCCTCGCAGGAGAGAGAGAGAGAGAGAGAGAGAGAGAGAGAGAGAGAGAGAGAGAGAGAGAGAGAGATTTTGCGAGGAATATCAAATCTCTTTTCTTTGCATGGTATCTAACCTTATTGACTCATTGAAGCTGTACATAATACGTATTTCTGATATATAATTTGAATTTCAGAAGAAAATAAATAATATAATTTCAATATGATCCTGCAAACAAAAGAGACGCGGAAAATAACACCTGAAATCTGAAAAACATCATGTGTCTTTTACTTAATATTTTAACTACATGGTGAAACTCGTAACCTGCATAAAGACCCTTAACCAACCAGTCTTGCAACTTGATTACTATTGTTAAATAAAATTCGTAAAATATTGATATATAAATTACATCCAAATCCAAGGAAGGAAAAGCTGTGCTCTCTCCCCAGCAATACCAAACCATTTCCATTTAACAATTCTCCATCCAAGGATGAATCAATTGCAAAGGCAGCTTATCCAATATGAAAACCAATTAGACCTAGTTGGGAAAATAGTGAGACTCCACTGTAACAATTTCAACATCCACCGCCAGTCCATGATGCAACAGAGTCTCTGAAAATCTTCAATCGAAGCTTCTGAAATGCAATTTCAATAGCATGATGTAAAACTCTCTAGAACGTCTTTGTAAACACTTGTATGTAATGAGTTGGCTAAAAGCAAACAAATGCTCGTTAAGGGTCCCCTTTCAAATATTATTAAAGGTTCTCCAAGTCAATATGTTTAATTATTTTTGATAGTTCAAATATTCTTATTGGAATTTGTATCTGCAAAAATGAAATTCCCATTATCCTTGCTGGATTCTAAATGTGCTAGCAATGTTTGACAATTTGCATTATACCTTAGGAGTCAGATGTTGAGGAGAATGGCTCACAATTCGGTCCATAAAAATAAGTAATCCATACGCCAAAATGTTTGTAGAGGGATGCTTAAACATATTACCTTTTAATATTATCCTTCTTGTACAATGGCAAGTGGTGGAATTTTTATTGTTTTTATTTCAACATAGTTTAAGGGCTGCTTTCCTGATCCTACCACATACGGAAAAGCTCTGTTAACAAGTCTCTCTGCTCATGTTAATGACGGTACAAAAATATGAAGCAATTTAGGGGGGGTTTAAAAAAGCCTTGCGAGAACCAAGTCTTGAAAACTTAGCATTTTCTCTTTTCTCGTTCAAGTGTTTCATGATTCTCAGACATCAATCTTTCTCACCAGCTCATTATTGTCCTCAGCATAACTATTAATCGAAATGAGTTCACATTCCCAAGGAATGAATCAGGAAGCCATGTAGTTCTAGGCAGTTATCGCAACGATGCGTAAAATTGAAAATGAGGAAGGAATAAAAATTCCGAAATACAGACTACGGATAAATCCTAATTTTCGGAAGGATTCCATTTCTAGTGCCTCATTAAAATACCACATGAACAACTTTTTTTGATTAAAATTAATTATGGGACCTTGAAGGCCTGAAAAAAAATGATAAGCACTTAATTACCTAATTGCAGGAGAGAGAGAGAGAGAGAGAGAGAGAGAGAGAGAGAGAGAGCCAAGGGGGGCTCAACAGGAATATCAAATCTCTTTTCTCTACATGGAAACTAATCTTTTTGCCTCACTGAAGCCGCACATAAATTATGCTTCTGATATATTTAAGAGTTTTTGAAGTAAATAAATGATACAATTTAAAACAATCCTGTAAACAAATGAGACACGGAAAATAACACGTTAAATCTGATAAAATTTCATATTTTCTACTTTTTGTTTCATCTACATAGTGAACTTTGCGTAATGGTAACGCATTAAGGAACCTCGGAACCTGCATAAAGACCCTTAACCAACCAGTCTTTTGCCTCAATTACTCCTGTTAAATATAATTCGTAAAATGATGATATATAAATTACAGCCGAATCCGAGGAAGGAAAAACTGTGATGTCTCCCCAGCAACACAAAACCATTTCTCGAGAACATCTTCGTAAACACTTGCATATAATGAGTTGGCTAAAAGTAAACGAATGCGCATTGAGTCCGTTTTCAAATAATATCAAATGTTCTCCAAATCAATATCGATATCTATGTTTAATTATCTTAGATAAATCATATTATTATTGGAATTTATATCGACAATAATAAAATTTTCATTATCGTTGCTAGGTTCCAAATGTGTTAAAAATCTCGTCCAAACATTCATTATTTGACAATTTGCGTTTAACCTTAGGAGTCGAATGTTGAGGAGAATGGGTCACAATTCAGCCCATAAGAATAAATAATCCATACGCCAAATTATTTGTGAATGGATGCTTAGACTTATTACCTTTTAATATCTTTCTTGCACGATGGCGATTGTTGGAAGTTTTATTGTTTTATTTCAACTTAGTTTAAGGGCTGCTTTCCTGATCCCACAATATACTGAAAAAAAACTCTGGTAACAAATTTTTCTGCTCTTGTTAATGACATTTCCAAAAAAATTAAGTAATTTTAGGGGTTTAGATAACCACTCCCAGAACCAAGTGTTGAAAAAATTAACCTTTTTCTCTTTTCTCGTTCAAATTTTCCATGATTCTTAGATATCAATCTTTCTCGCCATCTCATTATCTTCATCAGCATAACTATTAATCGAGATGAGTTCACATTCCCAAAGAATGAATTAGGAAGACATGAAGTTCTAGATAGTTATCAAAACGATGGTAAAATATAAACTGAAAAACATTAAAATTGAAAAATACAGACTATGGATAAATCTTAATTGTCGGCAGGATTTCATTTCAAGTGCCTAATTAAAATTCCACATGGACAACTTTTTCTGATTAAATTTAATTATGGCACCTTGAAGGCATGAAAAAAAAAATGACAAGCACTTAGTTACCTGGCTTGCAGGAGAGAGAGAGAGAGAGAGAGAGAGAGAGAGAGAGAGAAAGAGAGAGAGAGAGAGAGAGAGAGAGAGAGAGAGAGAGAGAGAGTTTCTTCCAAAGAAAAATCAAAGCTCTTTCCATTGAATGGAAACTAAGTTTTTTGCCTCAATAAAGCTAAACATAAAACATGCTTCTGATACATTTTGAGCTTTTGAAGTAAATAAATAATAGAATTTAAATATGATCCTGCAAGGAAATGAGACGTGGAAAATTAAGCCCCAAATTTGATGAAATTATATATTTTCACTTATTCTTTTATTATTTTAACTATATGGCAAACTTTGTGTGATCTTATCCCATTAAGGAACCTCAGAACCTGCATAGACCCTTAACCCACCATTCTTTTTCCTTAATTACTATAGTTAAATATAATTCGTAAAATGATAATGAATAAATTACAGCCAAATCTAAGGAAAGAAAAACTGTGCCCTCGCCCCAGCAACACCAAACAATTTCTATATAACAATTCTCCATCCAAGGATAAATCAATTTCTAAGGCAGCTTATCAAATATGAAAAACAATTAGACCTAGTTGGGAAAATAGTGAGACTCCATTATAACACTTTCAACATCCACCGCCAGTCCATAATGCAACAGAGTCTCTGAAAAGCTTCAATAGTAGCTTCTGAAATTCATTTCCAATCACATGATTTAAAACTCTCGAGAACGTCTTTGTAAACACTTGTATGTGATGAGTTGGCTAAACGCAAACAAATGCGCGTTAAGAGTCCCCTTTCAAATATCATGAAATATTCTCCAAGTCAATATCGATATCTATGTTTAACTATTTTAGAGAACTCAATAATTACTATTAGAATTTATCTACAAAAATAAAATTCCTCTTATCCTTGCTGGGTTTTAAATGTACTAACAATCTCGTCCCAATATTCGCTGTTTGACAACTTGCATTATACCTTAGGAGTCGAATGTTAAGGAGAATGGCTCACAATTCGGTCCATAAAAATAAATAATCCATAAGCAAAAATATTTGTGAATAGATGCTTGGACATATTGCCTTTTAATATCCTTCATGTACGATGGCGATTGTTTGAATTTTATGGTTTTACCTCAACTTAGATTAAGGGCTGCCTTCCTGATCCTACCACTTACGGAAAATCTCGGTTAACAATTCTCTCTTCTCTTGTTAATGATACTACAAAAAGATGAAGCAATTTGCGGGGGTTTAAATAAGTCCTCCGAGAACCAAGACTTGAAAACTTAGCATTTTCTCTTTTTCGTTCAAATGTTTCATGATCCTCAGACTTCAATATTTCTTGGCCCCTCATTATTGTAATCAGCATAACTATTAATCGAAATGAGCTCCAATTCCCATGGAATGAATCAGGAAGCCATGAAGTTCTAGGCAGTTATCGCAACGATTCGTAAAACTGAAAATGAAAAACATACAATTTTCGAGATACAGACAATGAATAAATCTTAATTTCCGGCAGGATTTCATTTGAAATGCCTAATTAAAATTCCACATGAACAACTTTTTCTGATTAAAATTGATTATGGCACCTTGAAGACATGAAAATAAGGACATGCACTTAATTACCTGGCTTGCAGGAGAGAGAGAGAGAGAGAGAGAGAGAGAGAGAGAGAGAGAAAGAGTGTGTGTGTTTGTTCGACAGAAAAATCAAAACATTTATTTAAATGGAAACTAAGCTTTTGGCTTAAATGAAGCTGCCCATAAAACAAGCTTTTGATACATTTTGATTTTTGAAGAAAATAAATAATACAATTTGAATTCGATCCTACAAAGAAATGAGACACGGAAAATTAACACCTAAAATCTGATAAAAATCTATATCTTTTACTTATTATTCTAACTACATGGTCAACTTTGTGCAATCTTAACCCATTAAGGAACCTCGGAACCTGTATAAAGACCCTTAACCCACCATTCTTTTACTCTTGTTAAATATAATTCATAAAAAAAAAAAAAAAAAATTACATCCAAATACAAGGAAGGAAAAGCTGTGCCATCTCGGAAGCAACACAAAACCATTCTTATATAACAATTCTCCATTCAAGGATGAATCAATTCCAAGGCAGCTTATCCAATATGAAAACCAATTAGACCTAGTTGGGAAAATAGCGAGACTCCACTATAACACTTTCAACATCCACCGCCAGTCCATGATGCAACGGAGGCTCTGAAAAGCTTCAATCGAAGCTTCTGAAATCCAATTTCAGTCGCATAATTTAAAACTCTCGAGAACGTCTTTGTAAACACTTCTATATAATGAGTTGGCTAAAAGCAATCAAATGCGTGTTAAGAGTACCCTTTCAAATATTATTAAATGTTCTCCAAGTCAATATCTATATCTATGTTCAATTATTTTAGAGAACTCAAAGATTATTATTGGAAATTATATCTGCAAAAATTAAATTCTCCTGATTTCCAAATGTGCTAAAAATCTTGTCCAAACATTCAATGTTTGATAATTTGCATTATACCTTAGGAGTCTAATGTTGAGGAGAATGGATCACAATTGGTCCATAAAAACAATTAATCCATACGCCAAAACGTTTGGGAATGGAAACTTAGACATATTCCCGTTTAAAATCCTTCGTGTACGATGGCAATTATTGGAATTTCATGGTTTTACTTCAACTTAGATTAAGGGCTGCTTCCCTGATCTTACTACATACGGAAAAGTTCTGTTAACAAGTCTCTCAGCTGTTGTTAATGACACTATAAAAAGATGAAGCAATTTTGGGGTTTTCAGATAAGCTTTCCGAGAACCAAGTCCTGAAAACTTAGCATTTTCTCTTTTCTCTTTCAAATGTTTCATGATTCTCAGACATCAATCTTTTCTCGCCAGCTCATTATTGTAATCAGCATAACTATTAATCGAAATTAGCTCACATTCCCAGGGAAGGAATTAGGAAGCCATGAAGTTCTAGGCAGTTGTCGCAACGATGCGTAAAATTGAAAATGAAAAACATAAAAACTCCGAAATACAGACTAGGGATAAAATCTTAATTTTCGGCAGGATCTCATCACAAGTGCCTAATTAAAATTCAGCATGAACAACTTTTTCTGATTAAAATTAATTATGGCACCTTGAAGGTATAAAAAAAAATGACCAGCACTTAATTAAGAGAGAGAGAAAGAGAGAGAGAGAGAGAGAGAGAGAGAGAGAGAGAGAGAGAAAGTTTGTTCAGCAGGAATATCAAATCTCTTTTCTTTACATTGACACAAAGATTTTTGTCTCAGTGAAGCTTCAGATAAAACATGCTTTTAATACATTTTGAATTTTTGAAGAAAATAAATAATACAATTTCAATATGATTCTAAAAAACAAATGAGAAGCGGAAAATAACACTTTAAATTTGATAAAATTACATATCTTTCACTTATCATATAAACTACATAGTGAACTTTGTGCAACCTTAATGTATTAAGGAACCTCGGAACCTGCATAAAGACCCTTAACCCACCTTTCATTTGCCTCAATTACTCCTGTTCAATATAATTCGAAAAATGATAATAAATAAATTACAGCCAATTCCAAGGAAAGAAAATCTGTGCCCTTTCCCCAGCAACACAAAACCATTTCTTTATAACAATTCTCGACCCAAGGACGAATCAATTGCAAAGGCAGCTTATCCAATATGAAAACCAATTAGTCATAGTTGGGAAAATAGCGAGACTCCACTATAACAATTTCAACATCCACCGCCAGTCCATAATGCAACAGTCTCTCTGAAAAGCTTCAGTCGTAGCTTCTGAAATTCAATTCCAATCCCATGATTTCAAACTCTCGAGAACGACTTTGTAAACACTTGTATGTGATGAGTTGGCTAAGCGCAAACAAATGGCCGTTAAGAGTTGTCTTTCAAATATCATTAAATGTTCTCCAAGTCATTATCGATATCTATGTTTGATTATTTTCGATAACTCAAGTTTTATTATTGGAATATGTATCTGCAAACAAAAAATTCTTCTCATTATCGTTGCTGGGTTCCAAATGTACTAAAAATCTCGTCCCAACATTTAATGTTTGACAATTTGCATTATACCTTAGGAGTTGGATGTTAAGGAGAAAGGGGAACAATTATGTCCATAAAAATAAGTATTCCATATGCCCAAAATGTTTGTGGATGGATGCTAAGATATTCCTCTTCAAGGTAGTTGAATAGGTGGAACTTCAAAAGTTAAAATTTTCAGCAAATATTTTTATATTGAACAGTCTGACAGAAGTCACTTTTTATAGTTAGGTAAGAAATATATATTTTAATATTGTTACCGTTCTTAAAATATTTTATTTGAATTGTTCATTACTTCTCTTACTTTATTAATTTCCTTATTTCCTTTCATCAATGAGCTATTTTTTTTCTGTTGAAGCCCTTGGGCTTAACTAATAATAATAATAATAATAATAATAATAATAATAATAATAATAATAATAATAATAATAATAATAATAATAACATCGGTATCATATCTCCAAAAAAAAAAAAAAAAAAAAAAACTTCAACTTCTTGAGAGCCTTTATATCAGCAGTCTTTACATGTCTAAAGAGAGCTGGATATATAATCTTGAAGATGCATATTTCAAAGCTCTAGATTTTCTAGAACCTACAGTCGAAATACAATCTTGGATTCAATAATTTAGTCTCGTGTTAGATAAAAAAAATGCTTGGCTGTATGATGTGCTGTAATTCTCTAAAATATTTTGGACGTCAAGTCCTGATATCTGAAGGAGTCCCAGAAAATATTTCAAAATTTACACCAGCTTTAATGGGCAGTCCGTATAGTTCACTCAGTATAGGGGTAATTCTTGCTTAGGATGGGACAGAGTTCACACATCTAGTCCTTTTCTTTATCATGCTGTAATAGATGTAGTTACAGTAACCATAATGGTAATAACACAGTAAATCACAGATTTCTTAATAGAATATTCTCCAGTTATTTCTATACAAAAGCAATTATTTTTTCTTTCCTACCACCATAACTCAGTTTTATTTTAATTTAGTTTATTTCTTTTAGTGACTTTATTATTAAGCATATATGGAGAGAAGCTAAGTTTATTTCTGGATATTATGTTCTTTAGAATTTTGTTTTTCTGTAATGGTGTTCTAAAGGTTATAAGCCTATACACTGTAAGAAGAATGCA
>NC_090737.1:93313273-93318273 GCF_036898095.1 Palaemon carinicauda | reverse complement strand
TCCAAATTCTGTCACTAGTCGGTCAAGCTTCTCTTCTGTGTCTGCTACCAGTACAGTATCATCCGCAAACAACAACTGATTTACCTCCCATTCATGATCATTCTCGCCTACCAGTTTTAATCCTCGTCCAAGCACTCTAGCATTCACCTCTCTCACCACTCCATCAACATACAAGTTAAACAACCACGGCGACATCACACATCCCTGTCTCAGCCCCACTCTCACCGGAAACCAATCGCTCACCTCATTTCCTATTCTAACACATGCTTTACTACATATATATATATATATATATATATATATATGTGTGTGTGTGTTTGTATGTATGTATATATATATATATATATATATATATATATATATATATATATATATATATATATATATATATATATATATACATATATATATATATGTATATATATATATATATTTTTGGGCTCAAGCCATGTCGTCCTGATGGAAGTTCCTATAGGGTAGCTTCCTAGGGTATATTACAACTACGGCGATATTCCCAGAGAATTTACCTTAAGGTACCAGAATTCTAACTCCTGGAGCGAGTATCCCTCGTGAAAGGGATATCGCGACATATCAGAGGACGTATTCTAGACACGTCACATGGCAATCTACGACCTGAACAGAGATTCGTCTCGTAGGAGGGAGATAGACGAGATACGAATTCGGGAAAGAAAAAGGGGAGCCGCTCCCAAGGCTTCCCCTATCCCCCGATTCGTATGCGTGCCTGGCGCCAATCCTGGCGCCATCTGTATTCCTTTTTGCGTAGCTTAACAACTCGGTGTTTTTTCCTGTTTTTCTCGCAAATCTTGGATTTATTCAGCTTTTCATGGCTTCTTCGTCTTCGTTGGCCTCGGATAAGTTGAGTATAGTGTCTGTTATGTATAAATGTAGGCTCTTGGTAAAATTTTGAGTGATTAATAGGATTAATCTTTGATACAAGAGCCGTAGCCTACCAGAGGTGTCCTGGACACTGTCACTCGCTAGGTATAAATTAGTTAGTCAGAGTGACATTCCTGGTTGTTTTGCTTAATAAATTTTAGCTATTTAGGCTTTACATAGGATTTCCTTTCGTGCTTAGTATTATTTGGCGAAGTATTCGCCATTCTGGCCTACGCTAGGCCATGTAGCCTAGTCGTTTGGTCCTAGTACTTAATGCATGATTTTGGTTTTTCCGAGTGTAATTAAAATTTTATTGAAGCTTTAGGCTATATTTTATACATTTTAGACTGTGTGGAATATTTCCAAGATTGTATACGTGAGAGTTTCGGTGAATTAGGTAATCGATTCTCTTGGTGCCTAGGCTAATTGCTTATGGAGCCTTAGTATACTTTATTATACTCCCCGGTTGCTTTCTTTTCTTCGGAGAAGGTATGCAATCCCTTTCCCTCTGTTAAGCCTTGGGCTTATCCCTAAGTGGTTTTTTTCCGAATTTATTTTCGATAAAACTATACTAGGGTGTTACTGTACCTTCCTGTTCCAGCAGAGTCTGGTTCAAAGAGGGACAGAACAACAGAGTTTTTAGTCTGAGTCCGTGTTGTTTGGCTTGGGGCAGAGTCTCCCTCGCTGACCTAACACTTACAAAGGGAGCTTAGCTCCCTTAGGTCACTATCGAAGGTTTCTGTAGTTATGATTCCTTCTTGTGTGATCGACCAGACTAAGTCCTGTTGCTGTTCTCGGGGAGGATAAATCTTCCCTTGGGAGTAGCAACGCCTTCCTTGCTTTGGTGCTCTGGAAGCTGGCAGGTATTATACTACTGCGCTGGCCCTTTCCCTTAGATCTCCCTTAGGCTAAGACAAAGTTCTTGGCTGCGGGTGATCTGTCACTAAAGCAAGGTTGGCAGGACCCTCTTGTCCCTTCCCCCTCTATCTCCGTAATGGCCTAGCCATTACTGTACTGTACCTTGCCGGCCGGCAGAGCTGGCCGGCAGGGGTATTACTGTACTGTATGTCATTCTACTTCTGGACCTAGTATAGGTTGGGATATGGAATTGACTAAGCCCATTGCCGGCCGGCAGAGATGCTGGACGGCAAGGGTCTTATGTTTTCGAGTGCTGCCCGGACCTCTCTTGGTCCCTCATCCATGCCTGCCGGCAGAGCCGGACTGCATTGGTCAAGGAAGCCTGAATTAAGTTTCTCCCCCTTCCTTATATGCACTCTTTCGGTTGCCGGGCTTGGGGGGTTGTGTACACTCTTATCCCGGCATCCATTCTATTTTCTTCTAGTGCTGTACCTGTCCCGGCTGCCGGCCTATGAGGCCGGCAGCCGGGCAGGTGTAGTCTTCTGGTTCTTTTGCTGCCGGCTGGCATCGGTCTTGTACCTTTGCCGGCCGGCTTATGTCAGTCCTTGTCTGCCGGCCACCAAGAGTGTGGCCGGCAGCTGGGTACTACCTTGTGTAGTTGCTGGCCGGCAATCATTGCCGGCCAACACTGGCTGTTGCTGGCCGGCAGCTGCTGCCGCCGGCACAGGCATTTGAACCAGAGGGGCTGCCGCCCTATAGCTGTTAAGTAGTATACTTTAAAGCTAATTGTGGTGTGTGCCGGCCGGCAAAGGCAGGCCGGCACACATCCTCCTATACTGTACTAGTATTCTTCGGTATAGCATATACAGTAAGGAGAAAACTATAGTAAAAGTTTAGGTACAGCACTGTATCTTCTAACACTATTGTGTTTTCTTGCACGGCCCTTTGCTGTTGCCTTCAGACAAGAAGCAGAGTTCTTCCCTGTCTATTATCCCGGATTTTAAAATCATTGCCTGGGTGTGAGCTCCACCTGTTTCCTCTGGAAACTTTGCATTGGTTACTCTAGTAGAGATAAACCATTTTGATTTTATTATCTGGAAGGCTGCAGCAATGGGTTGTGAGGGAAACACAAGTGTGTGTCTTTAATTTCTGAATTGTTATGCTATACTATGCATATCCAGTGATACATAGTTCACTTGATACTCATGGAAATTTCTTCTCTTTACAGAAGGACACTCCGAAGTGGGGAAGTGCTTTCTGCAATGTCAGCAGCAAGAACCTCTGCGGACATGAGTTTTGTAGGAGACACGCAGCATACGCTGTCTCCAAGGATGATCTCTGGTATTGGGACCCCTCAGGTATGTACTGTGTGCACTAACCTGATTAATGAGACATTTAAATAGCTAGGAAGAAGCTTCGTACCTGGGTAAGGGGCTTCCAAAAGTACACTTCTGGCCCTTATCTTCCAAGTGAGAAGATGAGGGCGTATCTTTTCCCTAAGACATCAGCTGATGCAGTGATTCCCCAGCCTCAAGAGGAGATCCCCTAAGTTCAGATCCAGGTGGATGCTGAAGTCGCGGTCGCGATGCAAGACATCCAGCTAAATGACAGGATATCTGATGTGGACGGGTGTCAGGAGGAAGACCTCCTTGCAGAAGCCCAGGATGAAGTTCAAGCCCCTCTACATCGGCCGGTCTCCCAGTAGAGCTGGGACAGGCCCTCTCTTCTATTGTTGGAATGATCCAACAAATGCAGAAGGAGAATCAGGAGAAGGCGGCTGCAATGGAACTGCGAATGCAGTGCCTTGCAGAATCACATGGGCCCCAGAAAAGCTCAATGTGAAAGACCTTCCTTTGTGCTCGGATACTAACCCATGGAGGTATGCTGAGCACATGTCGATGACGACTGGAAAGATCGTCATCCTCGGATATGCTGGGCTCAGTTCCCCTGGAGGGTGGAATTCTGGCCCAGCAAGGCACCATATCCGGACTGTTATGTCCGGCTGAGGAAGGAACCAGCTTCAAAGGAGGAGGCAGAGCCGAAGGAGGTCATAGTGATGACCATGCTAAGGCTCAAGCTCTACTTTCATCTTCGATGAAAGAGAGGGGCTTCTCTAACTCAAAGGTAGCTGCATTGAATAGGAAGCTCCCTTCCTTTGTGTCCTCGCCTACTAGAGCCTTCCCCCTTTTACAGAAAGGGTTTCTGGCTGTACTAAAAGCAATCGAGGCCGGCAAGTCTTGCCCCTCCCTAGAGGAGTGTAAACCCTTGTCGCTGGCCCTGCCTATGGACCACAAAGATTGGAAGGACGTCCATCTTACGTTCTAAGTGGGAAAGTTGGAGGCTGATATTGCCGGACGTCAGTTCGGCAAGGACCTCCCTAAGCTGTCTGACTTTCTTTTGCGAAGTGAGTTCGATACAAAAGAAAGACTGACTGCCTCAATGTCTCTTCAGACTACTCTCGAGACGATGGCAAGTGACCCCAAGGTCCATGAAATGTTCATGGTAGTGGCCAAGCCTCATCTGGCCACAGTGACGAAGGACTTTTATGGCTTCGTCAAGGCAAGGAGAGCTTGTAGGGAGTTCGTGTTTACCTCGGCTACAGTGAGGCACGAGCTAAAGAAACTAATCTCCTCCAACATTTGGGGAAAAGACCTTTTTCCCTACCGACTTGGTCAAAGAAGTTTTTGATAAAGCCACCTTGGAGAATAGAAACTTTCTCCAGAAGTGGAACCTGGCTATCAAAAGAAAGTCTTCCCCGGATGAGGGTCCTCAACCAAAGAGGAAGACTATGAGGACTAGGCTACCGTCTCGGCCAGCCAAGCCTCTTAGACAGCAACAGCAACTGCAATTGCCATTGCCCCAGTGCCCCAGATCGTGGCACAAACCCCGACCACCTTTCAGTGGGTACCCCAGGCCGTGTCGACACAGTCCACGGCATTCACCCCCAGCGTTCGAAGGGCAGTCTACTTCCTTCCGAGCAAAGCCTAGAGGAGCAGCCAGAGGCTCGTCTAGACGCCCCTCAAGGGGAAGGGGATTCAGGGGTGGTCGTGGTCAGGAAGGCAAGACCTCAGGACGGCAGTCCAAGTGAGGTGATACCGGTAGGAGGGAGACTTCTGAAATTTCGGGATCGGTGGACCTTCGATCCCTGGGCCCACAGCCTACTCAAGAATGGATTGGGCGGGAGCTGGTACAGCACTCCACCCCCGTGCCTTCGGTTTTTTTTCCAACACTCCACCCCCCGTTAA
>NC_090737.1:93301632-93306632 GCF_036898095.1 Palaemon carinicauda | reverse complement strand
GGTAAGGGTTTTGGTACAGCACTGTGTGTTCTAACACTATTGTGTTTTCTTGCACATCCCTTTGCTGTTGCCCTACAGATAGGAAAGTGAGTTCTTTCCTGTCTATTATCCAGGATTTTAAAATCATTGCTTAGGTGTGAGCTCCACCTGTTTCCTCTGGAAACCTTGCATTGGTTACTCTAGAAGAGATTAACCATTTGATTTTATTATCTGGAAGGCTGCAGCAATGGGTTGTGAGGGAAACACAAGTGTGTGTCTTTCCTTTATGAATTGTTATGCTATACTATGCATATCCAGTGATACATAGTTCACTTGATACTCATGGAAATTTCTTCTCTTTACAGGAGGACCCTCCGAAGTGCGGAAATGTTTTCTGCAACGTCCGCAGCAAGTACCTCTGCGGACATGAGTGTTGTAGGAGACACGCAGCATGCGCTGTCTCCAAGGATGATCTCCAGTATTGGGACCCTCAGGTATGTACAGTATGCACTAACCTGATTACTGAGGCTTTTGATTCCCCTAGGACGGCGGAATCAAGGGATATAGCAAGGGAGAAGCTTCGTACCTGGGTAAGGGGCTTCCAAAAGAACACCTCTGGCCCTTATCTTCCAAGTGAGAAGATGAGGGCGTATCTTTTTCCCAAGGCATCAGCTGATGTAGTGATTCCCCAGCCTCAAGAGGAGATCCCCCAAGATCAGGTCCAGGTGGACGTTGAAGTCGCGGCCGCGATGCAAGACATCCAGTTAGATGACAGGATGTCTGACGTGGACGAGCGTTTGGAACAAGACCTCCTGGCAGAAGGTCAGGATGAAGTTCAAACCCCGGACGTCGTAGAGGATGAGGTCGACGAGGTGTCGGCTACTCCGGTTCAGATTCCGGAGCCTATTCCCTCAACATCAGCCGGTCTCCCAGTAGAACTGGGACAGGCCCTCTCTTCGATTGTTGGAATGATCCAACAAATGCAGAAGGAGAATCAGGAGAAGGCGGCTGCTATGGAACTGCGGATGCAATCCCTGGCAGAATCACATGGGCCCCGGAAAAGGCTCAATGTGAAAGACCTTCCCTTATGCTCAGATGCTAACCCATGGAGGTATGCTGAGCACATGCCGATGACGACTGGAAAGATCGTCATCTCGGATAAGCTTGGTTCAGTTCCCCTAGAGGAGGTGGAATTCTGGCCCAGCAAGGCATCATATCCGGACTGCTATGTCCGGCTGAGAAAAGAACCAGCTTCAAGGGAGGAGACAGAGCCGAAGGAGGTCATAATCATGGACCACGCTAAGGTTTAAGCCCTACTTTCATCCTCGATGAAGGAGAGGGGCTTCTCTAACTCGAAGGTAGCTGCATTGAGCAAGAAGCTCCCTTCCTTTGTGTCCTCTCCTGCTAGAGCCTTCCCCTTTTTACAGAAAGGGTTTGCGGCTGTCCTAAAGGCAGTCGAGGCCGGCAAGCCTTGCCCCTCCCTGGAGGAGTGTAAACCCTTGTCGCTGGCCCTGCCTATGGACCACAATGACTGGAAGGATGTCCATCTGACGTTCTCAGTGGGAAAGTTGGCGGCTGATATTGCCGGACGGCAATTCGGCGAGGACCTCCCCAAGCTGTCCGGCTCTCTTTTACGAAGAGAGTTCGAGACCAAAGAAAGACTGGCTGCCTCAATGTCTCATCAGACTACTCTTGAGACGATGGCAAGTGACCCCAAGGTCCATGAAATGTTCATGGTGGTGGCTAAGACTCACCTAGCCACAGTGACGAAGGACCTTTATAGCTTCGTCAAGGCAAGTAGAGCTTGTAGGGAGTTCGTGTTCACCGGGGCTACGGTGAGGCACGAGCCAAGGAAGTTAATCTCCTCCAACATTTGGGGAAAAGACCTTTTCCCTGCCGATGTGGTCAAAGAAGTTGTTGATAAGGCCGCCATGGAGAATAGAAACCTTCTCCAGAAGTGGGGCCTGGCTATCAAAAGAAAGTCTTCCCCGGATGAGGGTCCTCAACCAAAGAGGAAGAATATGAGGACTAGACTACCGTCTCGGCCAGCCAAGCCCTCTAGACAGCAACAGCTACTGCAATTGCCATTGCCTCCAGTGCCCCAGATGGTGGCGCAAACCCCGACCACTTTCCAGTGGGTACCCCAGGCTGTGCCAGGTCAGTCCACGGCATTCACCCCAACGTTCGAAGGACAGTCTTCTTCCTTTCGAGCAAAGCCTAGAGGAGCAGCCAGAGGCTCGTCTAGGCGCCCCTCAAGGGGAAGGGGATTCAGAGGTGGTCGTGGTCAGGGAGGCAAGACCTCAGGACGGCAGTCCAAGTGAAATGATACCGGTAGGAGGGAGACTGATGAAATTTTGGGATCGTTGGACCTTCGATCCCTGGGCCCAAAGCCTACTCAAGAATGGACTGGGCTGGAGCTGGTACAGCACTCCACCCCCGTGCCTTCGGTTTTTACAACACTCCACCCCCGTTCTGGAGGAGTACGTTCAAGAACTGTTGGAGAAAAAGGTGATCCGAAAGGTGAAGTCCATCAAATTCCGAGGGAGGCTGTTTTGTGTTCCCAAGAAAGACTCGGAAAAGCTCAGAGTCATTCTCGACTTGTCGCCACTCAACAAGTTCATAGTGAATTGCAAATTCAAAATGCTAACACTGCAACACATAAGGACCTTGCTGCCCAAGAGGGCATACTCAGTCTCTATAGACTTGTCAGACGCCTATTGGCACATCCCAATCAGCAGTCGACTCTCCCCATTACCTAGGGTTCAGGCTACAACGGAGACTATACGCCTTCAGAGCCATGCCATTCGGGCTAAACATAGCCCCGAGGATTTTCACGAAGCTTGCGAGCGCAGCTCTCAAACAATTACGCCTAAAGGGAATTCAGGTAGTAGCCTACCTGGACGACTGGCTGGTGTGGGCAGCATCCGAGACCGAATGCTTGCAAGCTTCCAGTCAGGTGATCCAGTTCCTAGAGTACCTAGGCTTCAAGATCAACAGAAAAAAGTCTCGACTTTCTCCATCCCAAAAGTTCCAGTGGCTGGGAATCCACTGGGACCTTTTGTCATACTGTTTCTCCATCCCGACGAAGAAAAGGAAGGAGATAGCGGGCTCTGTCAAGAGACTTCTAGATTCTGAAAGGATATCAAGACGCGAACAGGAGAGGGTACTAGGCTCTCTCCAGTTTGCTTCGGTGACAGACCCAGTGCTAAGAGCACAGCTAAAGGATGCAACCGGAGTTTGGAGAAGGTATGCATCAAACGCGCGAAGAGATCTGAGAAGACCATTGCCGCCTCGGCTACGTACTCTTCTCAGGCCTTGGTCCCAAGCCAGACATCTAAAGAAGTCTGTTCTTCTTCAGCCACCTCCCCCGTCGATGACGATTCACTCAGACGCCTCAAAGGAGGGATGGGGAGGTCACTCTCATCGGAAAAAAGTCCAGGGGACTTGGTTCAAGCTATTCAGGACCTTTCACATAAACTTTCTAGAAGCTATGGCAGTGCTCCTTACTTTAAAGAAAGTCTCCCCGTGTCACTCGATCCACATAAGATTGGTGATGGACAGCGAGGTGGTTGTGAGATGCTTGAATCGACAAGGGTCGAGGTCACCACCTCTCAACCAGGTGATGTTAGCCATTTTCCGATTGGCGGAAAAGAAGAAGTGGTACCTGTCGGCAGTTCACCTTCAAGGAGTCCGCAACGTGACAGCGGACGCTCTATCCAGGTTTACACCGATAGAGTCGGAATGGTCCTTAGACGCAGGATCATTCTCCTTCATTCTGAATCAAGTCCCAGAACTGCAGATAGACCTCTTTGCGACGAAAGACAACAAGAAGTTGCCCCTGTACGTGTCCCCGTACGAGGACCCCTTAGCGGAAGCAGTGGACGCGATGTCCCTCGACTGGAACAGATGGTCCAGGATTTATCTGTTCCCCCCTCACAACTTTCTGTTGAGGGTCCTCAACAAACTGAGATCCTTCAAGGGGGTAGCGGCAATAGTGGCCCACAAGTGGCCGAACAGCATGTGGTTCCCCTTGGCGTTGGAACTACAGCTGAAGTTTGTGCCGCTACCACATCCAGTTCTGACCCAGCGAGTCCAGAAGTCGACTGTCTGCGCTTCATTACAGTAAACCCGGACCCTACAGCTCATGATTTTCTCGCCCTTGCGGTGAGAAAACGTTTCGGGATTTCGAAAGCCAGCATAGACTTCCTAGAGGAATATAAGTGCAAATCGACTAGAAGGCAATATGAGTCATCTTGGAGAAAATGGGTGGCCTTTGTAAAGGCAAAGAATCCGCAGGAGATCTCAACAGACTTCTGCTTATCTTTCTTCATCCACCTCCATGGTCAAGGGTTGGCAGCTAACACGATTTCAGTGTGTAAATCTGCTTTGATGAGACCCATTTTATTTGCCTTCCAGATCGACCTAGGTAACGAGATCTTTAATAAAGTTCCGAAAGCCTGTGCTAGGCTCAGACCTTCAGCACCTCCAAAGCCCATCTCATGGTCTTTAGACAAAGTTCTTCATTTCGCCTCCCTGTTGAGCAATGAAGAATGTGCGTTAAAGGATTTGACACAGAAAGTTATTTTCCTATTTGCACTCGCGTCCGGGGCCAGGGTTAATGAGATCGTAGCCCTCTCGAGAGAGGCAGGTCGTGTTCAGTTCCTGGATGGGGGGGAACTGAACCTGTTTCCGGATCCTACGTTTCTCGCCAAGAATGAGTTACCCACCAACAGGTGGGGTCCCTGGAGAATCTGCCCTCTGAAAGAAGATGCATCTCTATGTCCAGTAGAATGCCTAAAGGTCTATCTTCGTAGAACTTCAGACTTCAAGGGTGGTCAACTATTCAGGGGAGAAACATCAGGCTCAAATTTATCTCTGATTCAACTCAGAGCGAAAATCACATATTTTATTCGCAGAGCGGATCCTGACAGTACACCCGCAGGTCACGATCCGAGGAAAGTTGCCTCATCCCTAAATTTCTTTAATTGTATGGATTTTGAACATCTCCGTTCATACACGGG
>NC_090737.1:93279132-93289132 GCF_036898095.1 Palaemon carinicauda | reverse complement strand
ACTTACTTCTAATTCTAAAATCAGTAAAAATTTTGTTAAATTAATATTTTTTTCTCTCTTAATTACTTCCATTTCATCATGTAGCATGCAGTAAATTGTTTATCAATGTTATATCTTGAATTAAATCAATCTTTTTTTTTTTTCACAAAGAATCAGATCTATTTCCTTTTTCGTTTCTTCATTTGGGCTTTTCCATGCCCTTTTAATGTTTCTTTTTATGAGAAAATGTTTTCATAATCTTAATATTATTTATTTCTGTAAGTTCCATAAGCGTGTCTCCTTTGTCATTCCTTGTGACTACTCCAAATTTACTTAATACTGTATATATATATATATATATATATATATATATATATATATATATATATATATATATATATATATATATATGCATATATATATATATATATATATATATATATATATATATATATATATATATATATATATATATATATATGCATATTTATAAATATTTATATATATATAACTATAACTATAAATATATATATTTATATACATAACACATATGAATTATATATGTGTCTATGTATATATATATATATATATATATATATATATATATATATATATATATATATATATATATATATATATATATATATATATATATATATATATATATATATATATATAGCTGCAAAGGGTGACGTCTGGGTCAGCTTGGGTAATGATTCAGTCCTGCTTACCAACGAATTGAATGTTGTGTAGATGGGGATAGCTGCATAGAATGTTGTTGAGCATATTTTTGATATTGGAATTGTGAAAAATTAACTTTTTGGCAAGGAAGGGGGTTGTTTGGGGTTAGCCAGACCTCTTGGTTGATCCTCCTCTTGTCTCCTCATGGTCGTTTGTGCTGGGAGCTTCTTGATCATATATATTGAACAGAACAATTTTATTGGAGACAGGAGTGTAGTGGACCAGTCGCATCCCAAAGTTTGTAGCCAGGTCACCTGTAGTCCCAGAGACTGGCCAGATGACGTGGTACTGAAACTGACTACCATCAAGCAGCACTACGTCTAGAGCAGATGGAGTTATGACAGAAACACCAAGAGAGTTGACCAGCACGACCTTGTCCCCCTTCCTCAAGCAGCCATACTCGCCGATTAAGGCTGGAGGGAAAAGATTTAATTCAAACTGGAAGACATCAGCCATATCAATGCTGCACTGCTGCCCCACAACTATCAGCCGACCAAAGCAGTGTCTTAATGTCGTAGAAGGCTTTTCCCTTGTCAGTGCCCGCCTTCTTGAGGAACTCCATTGTTATGACTCTATTGTCTTCTTGAATTTTCAGCTTAGGGAATTGGAGACTTGCCTGCTCTGCTCAACCCTAATGGCCAATGCATCCTGAATATTCACTATGTCTGATGCCACTTTGCCTTTGCAGATGTTATAGAGGCCTCGTTGCTGGTCAATGAGGGGGTGACTGTACTTCTCCAGTTCCACTGCAATCTTCCTCTGATCGGCCTCCTCCAGTCTCCTTCTTTCCTCCATGTGCTTATTCTTGTTCTCCCCATCTACTCCTCCGTATGGCATCTGCTCCTCCCAGCTTCATCGTACATATGTTCCATGATGATATCAAGGTGGACACACACACTGAAACTGTTCACCCACACAGCCACTTTCTCAACACTCGTTGGAATGCCCTTCATACCTCCAGACCCTTTCAATGCTTGATACCAGCCCAAGGAAACAAGCATAGTTGTGGTAGCCTGGTGCAAATAATTATGGCATCATTGCCTTGAGACATTGTTGTTAGGAAAGGAAGCCAGCATTTCACTCTCCACGCAAGAATATGAGCGACAGCAATGTAGGCTTAACCAGGCAATCCACCTATAGCCTCCTGGTTGGGTGTTCTCTGGCCATCTCCAGGTAAACATCAAGCTCTTCACAAGTATTGTCACAATCTGAGTAGAAATTCTTCAGCATCACGGCAGTGATGAGCCGGTATGCATGAAGAGTGTGTGGACAGCTTTCATCTGAAGCAGAGGGTGGGCTCCCCTTGGATGTCTTGTGTTGTGCTCCAGCTGTATACAATGCTGGATGAACTGCACGGAGGACGCTTTGTGCTTCTTGATTCACGGAATATTCATCTGCATCACGACTATGCTTCCTGTGTTGTTGATGCCGGATGGATGCTGGGTGAACTCCATCACCAAGGCGTAGGTGCTCTTCATCATAATGGAGCTTGAGATGTACAAATCGTAGTTGTCAGCCCAGCTGAAGATAAGTCCGATCTCCATGCTTAAGCCAAGTTTCTTGTGGTAATCTGAATGGTTGTCCAACACAAATTTGGCCACTGACTTAAGGAAGCTCAGGGCTTCATCGTATGTAATTGTGCTTCCATGCTCATTGAGGGTCTTGATGAGTTCTGCACTACCATGCTTGCGGTGTAGTTTTACAGCGAGCCCAAGTGTAGTTTGGTTTCTGCCGGCATCACAAATGTGTTGCTGAATGCACTGAGCCAACATTAGAGATTGCTTGAGGAGGGTGCCTTCTGACACAAGACTACATGCCAGTTTATGAAGAGTTGGACTGGTGCTCTCAATGATCTTGTGACAATCATAGTTACTGAGGTTGTAGTCCCCAGGCCTATTTGTTGCCCTGACCTCGCTCCGAATCATCCTTACCAGCCTTTCCATCTTGTTAATGTCACTGATGCTAATGCTTTTCTTGACAATTTTGTTAAACTTTCTGAGGCTAGCTTTAAATCCAACAACACTTTCACAACCCTCGATGTCAAGTAGAAGCAGTTTTTCGCCAAAATAGGCAGTGATGCTAGACAAAAACTGTTTAATTGCCACAGTGCCTAAGGCAAGAGGGTACATGCAGTAGAGCCCCAATGTCATCCACATCTCTTATGTTTTCAGCCATCGCCGTAACCACGTACCTTAGTGCCTCCTCCACAGGTGCCATCATGGATGGTCAAGATACAGGAACAACTTGCAATTAATCGTAACAGGGCACGTGGTATTGCTGAACAGCAGCGTGCAGATTAATAAGCCCACAGAATTGAGAAGCTAACTCATTAGCCCACTGGTCCTGTCTCTCATCACAGAGGTTCTCCAAGTGTTCCTTGAACGTGATATTACTACCTCTATCTAAAGTTGTACACTGACTGACCCTCACCGACTTGTGTGGGTTCTTGCAGTCTTTTGGCTTACACTCATTTGCACAGTACGGACAGTCTGGCTTAAAAACAAAGTCACCACATTGAGACTAAAACCTTTTGGAAGCACCAGTGTCAGTTAATGCACACTTTCTTTTTCCTTTTTCGTTATTTCTACTCCTTGAAGTATAGGTACAGTAACATGATTTGTGAGCTAGAATATCAATTCCAGACAGTTTTGTACGGATTATCGTGCTTCACTTTGCTTGTAGTGATGATTTTCTGCACAGCCACACCGTCTTGAACTCTTGCAGAGGTCCACTGGCATTATATGGAGTGAACAGACAATTCTTTTTCCTCCAGTAGCCATGGTATGATGACTGTGACGCCCTGGGGATGTTGCAAGACTGATGTTGGGTTGCTGATCACACTGGTTTGTCACACTAAAAAAAAAAAAAGTTTTAAAGCACCGATTGAAAAATATGGTGAATACATGTAATGCAATGGTGGAATTGTGTGTTTTAAATGAACTCATTACTAATTGTTTAACCTGCAAACAAATGTCAATCATCAAATGATATCCAGAACCTAGCTACATGTAGGTAAATGAATCATACATGTACAGTTAGAATCAAAAGAACGCCGACACTCAGGGGAAATCTTTCGTCAGATGTCTCTATTGTTCCCATGACAAAACGGACAAGGAGTTGCTCTTCTTACAACTTCTACGAAATGGGCGGAGCATTCTCAAACCTTAGCGAATCAGACAGTAAAGGGCCGTCTTTGTTAGCAAAAGTATACACATGTTACAAATCGAGTTGCCATATTTTAATTCTGTATAATCATTTGAAGTCTCAACTTTTCAATACAAATACAAAACACAGACACATACACACTCACACACACACACACACACACACACACACACACACATATATATATATATATATATATATATATATATATATATATATATATATATATATATATATATATATATATATATACTATTATTTTTCAATTGCTACTTTTTTCGTAAGAGGAACCAAGTAGACACTTTCCAGGGAACGGGAGAGGGGCTGGGGGGTTCTCCTTCAACCCCCTGCCCCGGCCATTCCGACACTGAGCAAATAGGAAAGTCATTTCTATTTTAGAGGTTGTGGAGACAGGCTGCTTGTATACTCATGATACAGCCTGTTAGATATTGTATCATTGCCTGAGATTTATTTGATAACCGTCAATGTTCTAGTAAATTTGGCTAACCTAATTCATTATTAGTTCATTTGTAAAAGATAGCAGCAGTAGAATAAAATAGCTGCTGTTGATGGAAGGTCGATAAGTAACTAAATTTAAGCATTAACTTTGCATAATAGATAATCAATGATGTATATAATAGATACTGATGACTGCAAAGCACCTTGAATACAATCAGAATTTATTATTTCGTATCGAAAATAACTTATATTGAGGTGGATGAGGATGCTATCACAATCTGGCAAAGGGTTTAAAAAATTTGTTTCATTGACAAATCATAGTCTCAGAACGACATAATTTTCAGAAATTTTGTCATGAAACTATGATATACCTATTTTCCCAAAATTAATTCTCCTATAATTTTTCCTGAAAATATACACGATGATATACCTATTTTCCCAAAATTAATTTTCCTATAATTTTTCCTGAAAATATACATCAATAGATGGCATAAGCACGAAATGATTTCCCATTCTAATACCCTGATTGTAAGTTATCAATGATTATATAATTGCTAGTAGCTTTATCTTGAGAAATTAAACAGCTTTGAGATCAAACCAACTTCTTATCAATTTCATGCACAAAGGTCTTATAATCTTGATTCAAATAGGCTTAGCTTTGTATGATAAAGTCCTTATTTACAGAGATCAAGTACCCGAATTAGCCCAGCTATGAGGTGCTAGATGTAGGTCTCTTGACCGGGTAAATTACGCAAGGTAGATGGGCGCTTAACAAGCGAAAAATGCATTACTATCCGTGAAGCTCTAGTTCGGGTTGTTCGAGCAAAAGTTATCCATACCAACTCCTCAGCCTATCAGGGTATTAGTTAAACCACAATTTCTACAGCTGGTGCCGTGAGTAGGGTAAAGGAAAAACCAAATATTAAAATATCTCGGCAATAAAAGTTTGATTGTCCTTTTAATCACTAACTTATACAGCTATGGAGCGATACTCATGGATTCCTAAATATTTTCTCTCATTCTTTAGATTTTATTTCCTGAGCTTCTTCCTCTATCCCCTGATTCATTATTTAATATTTGTGTTTCTTTCTATCATTATTTATTCATTTATTTATTAAATATTATCTTTAAAATGAATGCCCTTCTGCCTCGGTGCTCGTCTTAGGGCGTCAACTTTGGTTCTTAGCTCCTCACTGTGCCTCCATAAAAGAAATCTCTCCCAAGCGGCAGCAGAAACACCTTCACTTGACCATTCCAACTTGGAACTATTTGATATTTGTGTGACGCCAAGACAAGATATTCATTAGCAGGATTCCGGAATAAGGCATTTGGAGATCTGTAATTCATTTTCCTCTATCTTAGTTTTTACAATCTCCATCGAAGTAAAAAAAATTGCATTGTGAAGCATGCTTACATGAATAAGTGGTGCCCCTCAGATATTTATACAATATATATCCCATTCCTCTATCATTATTCCAGTTAACGAAAATATCTTAGTCGATTTTAAAGCAACTGGTTAAATTTTCCTACAGAACATTTAAGGTATATAGAGGAGAATAAAATATAATAATCAAACTATATGCAGCCGGACAAATGTTGGTATACGGATCCTTAAGGAAGCGAATCCTCTAAACGCCCAAAAGCAATTATAGTTATTTTCCCTCAAAATCACTCATTATCTGGATAAGCATTTGATTCTAAGAAAATAATATCGTTATTTATATCCTGTAATATCTATCTCCAATTTTGCCATTTAGTTTCGATAATTATCAAGTGAATAAAGCACTTACAATAAAGATTGAATTAGCAATGTAGTAAAAATTTTACTATATATATGTAAGATTTTAGTTCAAATGGCAATGCTAATCCTTCAAGGCCAAGATAGCAGCCGGTGAGATGACAAAGCTCAACAATGAGAATGTAAAATAAATGATGAATAAAGGGAAAGTGGCTTAGAGTCTAAAGACTGAAACGGCGTATACCCCTGAATCTGAATAATTTGGGAAATATTTTACAATAAAGTATCCTCGCGTATTACGAAATGTTACATTCAATGAATATCTATAAACTGTAAGTAGTTTTTAGCAGTCAATCTAGAATCTGAAAAATAACGATAAGCTATTGGAAACGTTGCATAATAATGACAGACAATATTTTGATATGCATAACTGTCTAAAAGGGATTTTATGTGCTGTTACATTACTTCATTAACTAGAATAAGCTCAAACCATTTGATCTCTCTCTCTCTCTCTCTCTCTCTCTCTCTCTCTCTCTCTCTCTCTCTCTCTCTCTCTCTCTCTCATTTCAATGCTTCCGCTAACAAAGACAGCCGTTTACTGTCTTTGATTCACCAAGGTTGGAGAAGGCTCCGCCCCTTTCGTAGCAGTAGTAAGAGGAGCAACTCGTTGTCTGGTTTGTCATGGGAACACTAGAGACATCTGACGAAAGATTTCCCCTGAGTGTCGGCGTTCTTTTGATTCTAACTGTACATACATGTACCTACATGTACCTACCTGGCCAACCCAGTGAAACCTGACGTGCTGGAATAGGTTAGCATATATCCGTCAATAAAAGTGATTTTTCCACGAATTTAGGTTAAATTTTACCTTCGACCTTTGATTCAACCTTGACATTGATCCCGTATCCCTAAAAATAACTCCAGAAATGGAATCCCCATCCATTAAAACCATATATAATTAAGAGGTATTACGGGACCTCCTATGTCATAGAGATGAAAAATGGAAGATTGGTCAAAATTCAACATGGCTGAGGCCAACATCTTGAAATCTGAGATATGCTGAATGTAGCACAAGTAGAAACGGAGCTAATTTTGCCCTTCTAACCATATGAAATACATTTCCATAAAAAAGCTCTCGGTGATTAACATTGCTGGGTAACGTATAGGAAGCATAGGGGTGGCAACTTGACTAATGGCAGTCTTCACATGCCAATTATTTTAGCTCGTCAATCCCTCGTCTTCTCTCCCTTTACCTGTTTCTTTTGCTATCTCTAGGGGCATATTCTGTTACTCTTAATATCCACACACATACAAACACACACACATACAAACACACACACCACCTTTACAAGAAAAAAAAAGTAATTTTGTGTATTACTTGTTTACTTGTTTTGGGTTTAAATCCAACCCTCCACTGAAGTCGAGTGAACTACTTCTCGGGCGGGTCCATATTAATCATCTAACGAAACATGTTCATTATAATTTATACAATTCTTTGATTGTAGCATCTTCCAAACCATATGATCTTGTGAAAAGTAATGACTTTAGTTTCTTCTTAAATTCAATTGCTCCCTTTAGGTCCTTCATTTCAGTTGGCAGTGTATTATAGTGTCTAGGCACACAGTAGCTAAAAGCCCTTTCAACAAATTTACTATTTGTTCTTGGTTTAGATAGCCTATGTTTGTCACTCATGTGTCTTGTGTTAACATTTGTTTCTAGTTCTGGTTTATTCAGGCATTCTTTTAGATATTTTGGTTCAGTATCTTAAACGTTAGTAAGAGTAGCTTGTATTCAATTCTCGCTTTTACCGGTTCCCAATGTAATTTAATTATTGCAGGGGTAACTCTTTCCCTATTGTGTAGTCCTTTTATTAATCTAGCGGCTCTGTTTTGTACTCTCTGAATTTTCTTCAGCTGATAATTTGGTAAGCCATAGAACAGTGAGTTGCAGTAATCAATTATTGAAACTATGTGGTGATTAATGAGTATGGCCATAGATTTTTCATCTAAGTATTTACTAATAAATGCTATGTTTCTAATATGATAGTTACAATTTCTTACCATATTATTTATATGTTCGTTCATTGTCAGTCTATCATCCATGATTACTCCAAGATTCCTGACAGATTTCTTTAGGTGAATGATCGATTGATCTATTTCAATTCTTTGGAAGCATTCGATTCTTTTTATATCTTTTTCATTTCCAAAAATAATACATTCACTTTTGTCTTCATTGAGCTTGAACTTTTTTGTTAACATCCAAGCCTTAATGTCATTCATTATTTCATGTATCTTTCTTTTAGCTTCATCAACTGATTCTATTGGGAAATAGAATTGTGTATCATCAGCGTATATTTTAAATTTAACTCTGTGAGTTTCAAGTATATTTGCCAGTTCAATAGTGTAAATTTCAAACGGGAGAGGACCTAGTACACTGCCTTGAGGCACCCCTTTGGCTAGTTTTCTTGTCTCAGATTCAACATTTGATATTACTACTTTAACTTTGCGGTTTTCAAGATAACTCACAAACCAGTCGTGTGCTCGTTCTACGATGCCCACAGCTTTAAGGTCTTCCATATAGTATCAAATGCTGCACTTAGATCAAGCATTACAAGAATGCAACACTTGCCATTTGTTATAATTTCTGTTATGTCATTTTTTATCGCTAATATTGTTGTTTCTGTGGAGTAATTTTCTCTGTATGCAGATTGATCATCAGGTATGGCATTAGATTTTTTCAGATATTTCCAGGTTTGTTCGTGTACAGCCGTTTCAATAATTTTCGAAAAATATGACAGATTTGGTATTGGCCTATATGAACTTAAATTGTCTGCATCACCTTTCCTTTATACACAGGCTTGATACATGCAACTTTTTCACAATCAGGGAAAACTGCCTGTGTTAGACTCATATTTACCATGTTTCGGTAGGTCTCTTGTAGTCTGGTGAAATTTTCTGCATCTTTTACATCATTAATTGGAAATGGATCATTTCCGCAGTAGGTTTTTTTTACTTTCTTTATTATTCTCATATAATCACTCTGACTTAACTCTTTGAATACCCTTAGCTTATTTACACCTGTTGCTGATGTATTCCTTCGCTCTGTTGTGCCGATGTTGTGAAAACTGGAGCAGATTTGATATATTTCCTCAAAATAATCAATAAAATCATTTGCTAGGCATTTAGGATCATTAGTTATGTCAGGCAACACTATTTCTGTCTTTAGACCTAATAGTTTCTTTAGGTTCTTATGTATTTTCCGTGGGTCATTTTCATTGCACACTTTTTTTATAATAGGCCTTTTTTTAACTATGATAAGGTAATTGTAGCGATTTCTAGCTGCTTTGTAATGTCGCCAGTTTTCATTATTTTTATTTCTTCTCCATTTATCCTCCATTTTTCTTTTTCTTTTTTTCTCTTCGTGCAATTCATTATCAAACCAGTTCGATTTTTCTTTAATTGTGATTATTTTTGTTATTTCCAGGCACCTATTATTATAATTAGTTGCAATTATAGTTTTACTTCTATCAGTAATGCAGTTTATACAGGATTGTCTCTCTACGAGGATGTGCTTCTCTTCACAGTTACAGACTGGTGTTATCCCTTTTATATCCTCTAGGCTTTGTTCAATGAACTCTTTTGGATCAAAGTTAGTCTTAATTCTGTATGTGATTTCCTTCTGTATTGCATTATTTTTTCTAACGTCTAATTCAAAAGACATCAACTTATGCATTGGGGATATAGAGCAGTCAGGTTTAATCTCCATATTTAGTATGATGTTGTTGTTTTTGTTTACTATAACTAGATCTAGTATATGATTAGACTGAGCTGTTGGTTCAGACACTATGTTTTCAAGGTCGTGGTTGTCAATTAATTCTCTAAATTCATTGACATATGGGTCTACTCTGTTATCAATATG
>NC_090737.1:93266632-93274132 GCF_036898095.1 Palaemon carinicauda | reverse complement strand
AATCCCGAAACGCTTTCTCACCGCTAGGGCGAGAAAATCATGAGCTGCAGGGTCTGGGTTTTCTGTAATGAAGCGCAGACAGTCGACTTCTGGACTCGCTGGGTCAGAACTGGATGTGGTAGCGGCACGAACTTCATCTGTAGTTCCAACGCCAAGGGAACCACATACTGTTCGCCCACTTGTGGGCCACTATTGCCGCTACCCCCTTGAAGGATCTCAGTTTGTTGAGGACCCTCAACAGAAGGTTGTGAGGAGGGAAAAGATAAATCCTGGACCACCTGTTCCAGTCGAGGGACATTGCGTCCACTGCTTCCGACTAAGGGGTCCTCGTACGGGGACACGTACAGGGGACAACTTCTTGTTGTCTTTCGTCGCAAAGAGGTCTATTTGCAGTTCTGGGACTTGATTCAGAATGAAGGAAAATGATCCTGCGTCTAAGGACCATTCCGACTCTATCGGTGTGAACCTGGATAGAGCGTCCGCTGTCACATTGCGGACTCCTTGAAGGTGAACTGCCGACAGGTACCACTTCTTCTTTTCTGCCAATCGGAAAATGGCTAACATCACTTGGTTGAGAGGTGGTGACCTCGACCCTTGTCGATTCAAGCATCTCACAACCACCTCGCTGTCTGTCACCAATCTTATGTGGATCGAGTGACGCGGGGAGACTTTCTTTAAGGTAAGGAGCACTGCCATAGCTTCTAGAAAGTTTATATGAAAGGTCCTGAATAGCTTGGACCAAGTCCCCTGGACTTTTTTCCGATGAGAGTGACCTCCCCATCCCTCTTTTGAGGCGTCTGAGTGAATCGTCATCGACGGGGGAGGTGGCTGAAGAAGAACCGACTTCTTTAGATGTCTGGCTTGGGACCAAGGTCTGAGAAGAGTACGTAGCCGAGGCGGCACTGGTCTTCTCAGGTCTCTTCGCGCGTTTGATGCATACCTTCTCCAAACTCCGGTTGCATCCTTTAGCTGTTGCTCTTAGCACTGGGTCTGTCACTGAAGCAAACTGGAGAGAGCCTAGGTACCCTCTCCTGTTCGCGTCTTGATATCCATTTGGAATCTAGAAGTCTCTTGACAGAGCCCGCTATCTCCTTCCTTTTCTTCATTGGGATGGAGAAACTGTGTGACAAAAGGTCCCAGTGGATTCCCAGCCACTGGAACTTTTGGGATGGAGAAAGTCGAGACTTTTTCTTGTTGATCTTGAAGCCTAGGTACTCTAGGAACTGGATCACCTGACTGGAAGCTTGTAAGCATTCGGTCTCGGATGCTGCCCACACCAGCCAGTCGTCCAGGTAGGCTACTACCTGAATTCCCTTTAGGCGTAATTGTTTGAGAGCTGCGCTCGCAAGCTTCGTGAAAATCCTTGGGGCTATGTTTAGCCCGAATGGCATGGCTCTGAAGGCGTACAGTTTCCGTTGTAGCCTGAACCCTAGGTAGGGGGAGAGTCGACGGCTGATCGGGATGTGCCAATAGGCGTCTGACAAGTCTATAGAGACTGAGTATGCCCTCTTGGGCAGTAAGGTCCTTATGTCTTGCAGTGTTAGCATCTTGAATTTGCAATTCACTATGAACTTGTTGAGTGGTGACAAGTCCAGAATGACTCTGAGCTTTTCCGAGTCTTTCTTGGGAACACAAAACAGCCTCCCTTGGAATTTGATGGACTTCACCTTTCGGATCACATTTTTTCTCCAACAGTTCTTGAACGTACTCCTCCAAAATGGGGGGTGGAGTGTTGGAAAAACCGAAGGCATGGGGGTGGAGTGCTGTACCAGCTCCAACCCAGTCCATTCTTGAGTAGGCTTTGGGCCCAGGGATCGAAGGTCCAGCGATCCCAAAATTTCATTAGTCTCCCTCCTACCGGTATCGTTTCACTTGGACTGCCGTCCTGAGGGTCTTGCCTCCTTGACCACGACCACCTCTGAATCCCCTTCCCCTTGAGGGGCGCCTAGACGAGCCTCTGGCTGCTCCTCTAGGCTTTGCACGAAAGGAAGAAGACTGTCCTTCGAACGTTGGGGTGAATGTGGTTGACTGACCTGGCACAGCCTGGGGTACCCACTGAAAAGTAGTCGGGGTTTGTGCCACCATCTGGGGCACTGGAGGCAAAGGCAATTGCAGTTGCTGTTGCTGTCTATAAGGCTTGGCTGGCCGAGACGGTAGCCTAGTCCTCATATTCTTCCTCTTAGGTTGAGGACCCTCATCCGGGGAAGATTTTCTTTTGATAGCCAGGCCCCACTTCTGGAGAAGGTTTCTATTCTCCACGGCGGCCTTATCAACAACCTCTTTGACCACATCGGTAGGGAAAAGGTCTTTTCCCCAAATGTTGGAGGATATTAACTTCCTTGGCTCGTGTCTCACCGAAGCCCCGGTGAACACGAACTCCCTGCAAGCTCTCCTTGCCTTGACGAAGCCATAAAGGTCCTTCGTCACTGTGGCTAGGTGAGACTTAGCCACAACCATGAACATTTCATGGACCTTAGGGTCACTTGCCATCGTCTCAAGAGTAGTCTGATGAGACATTGAGGCAGCCAGTCTTTCTTTTGTCTCGAACTCTCTTCGTAAAAGAAATTCGGACAACTTGGGGAGGTCCTCGCCCGAATTGCCGTCCGGCAATATCAGCCTCCAACTTTCCCACTGAGAATGTCAGATGGACATCCTTCAGTCCTTGTGGTCCATAGGCAGAGCCAGCGACAAGGGTTTACACTCCTCCAGGGAGGGGCAAGGCTTGCCGGCCTCGATTGCCTTTAGGACAGCCGCAAACCCTTTTTGTAAAAAGGGGAAGGCTCTATCAGAAGAGGACACAAAAGAAGGGAGCTTCTTGCTCAATGCTGCTACCTTCGAATTCGAGAAGCCCCTCTCTTTCATCGAGGATGAAAGTAGGGCTTGAGCCTTAGCATGGTCCATAATATTGACCTCTTTCGGCTCTGTCTCCTCCCTTGAAGCTGGTTCTTTTCTCAGCCGGACATAGCAGTCCGGATATGATGCCTTGCTGGGCCAGAATTCTACCTCCTCTAGGAGAACTGAACCCAGCTTATCCCGAAATGACGATCTTACCAGTCGTCATTGGCATGTGCTCAGCATACCTCCATGGGTTAGCGTCTGAGCATATGGGAAGGTCTTTCACATTGAGCCTTTTCCGGGGCCCATGTGATTCTGCCTAGGGACTGCATACGCAGTTCCATTGCAGCCGCCTTCTCCTGATTCCCCTTCTGCATTTGTTGGATCATTCCAACAATCGAAGAGAGGGCCTGTCCCAGTTCTACTGGGGAGACCAGCGGATGTTGAGGGGATGGGCTCCGGCATCTGAACCGGAGTAGCCGACACCTCGTCGACCCCATCCTCTGCGACATCCGGGGTTTGAACTTGATCCTGACCTTCTGCCAGGAGGTCTTCTTCCAAACCTTCGTCCACATCAGACATCCTGTCACACAACTGGATGTCTTGCATCGCATCTGCGACTTCCTCGTCCACCTGGACTAGGTCTTGGGGGATCTCCTCTTGAGGCTGGGGAATCACTGCTTCAGCTGATGCCTGGGGAAAAAGATACTCCCTCATCTTCTCACTAGGAAGATAAGGGCCAGAGGTGTTCTTCTTGAAGCCCCTTACCCAAGTACGGAGCTTTTCCCTAGCTATATCATTTGATTCCGCCGTTCTAGGGGGAATCAAAAGCCTCAGTAATCAGGTTAGTGCATACAGTACATACCTGAGGGTCCCAATACTGGAGATCATCCTTGGAGACAGCGCATGCTGCGTGTCTCCTACAACACTCATGTCCGCAGAGGTTCCTGCTACGGACATTGCAGAAAACATTTCCGCACTTCGGAGGGTCCTCCTGTAAAGAGAAAAAATTTCCATGAGTATCAAGTGAACTATGTATCACTGGATATGCATAGTATAGCATAACAATTCATAAAGGAAAGACACACATTTGTGTTTCCCTCACAACCCATTGTTGCAGCTTTCCAGATAATAAAATCAAAATTGGTTTATCTCTACTAGAGTAACCAATGCAAGGTTTCCAGAGGGAAACAGGTGGAGCTCACACCTAGGCAATGATTTTAAAATCCTGGATAATAGACGGGAAGACTCTGCTTCCTGTCTGAGGGCAACAGCAAAGGGCTGTGCAAGAAAACACAATAGTGTTAGAAGATACAGTGCTGTACCTAAACTTTTACTATAGTTTTCTTCTTACTGTATATGCTATACAGAAGAATACTAGTACAGTATAGGAGGATGTGTGCCGGCCTGCCTTTGCCGGCCGGCACACACCACAATTAGCTTTAAAGTATACTACTTAACAGCTATAGGGCGGCAGCCTTCTGGTTCAAATGCTTGTGCCGTCAGGCAGTAACTGCCGGCCAGCAACAGCCAGTGTTGGCCGGCAATGACTGCCGGCCAGTAACTACACAAGGTAGTACCTAGCTGCCGGCCACACTCTTGGTGACCGGCAGACAAGGACTGACATAAGCCGGCCGGCAAAGGTACAAGACCAATGCCAGCCGGCAGCAAAAGAACCAGAAGACTACACCTGCCCGGCTGTCTGCCTCATAGGCCGGCAGCCGGGACAGGTACAGCACTAGAAGAAAATAGAATGGATGCTGGGATAAGAGTGTACACGACCCCCAAAGCCCGGCAACCGAAAGAGTGCATATAAGGAAGGGGGAGAAACTTAATTCAGGCTTCCTTGACCAATGCCGTCCGGCTCTGTCGGCAGGCATGGATGAGGGACCAAGAGAGGTCCGGGCAGCACTCGAAAACATAAGGCCCTTGCCGGCCAGCATCTCAGCCGGCCGGCAATGGCCTTAGTCAATTCCATATCCCAACCTATACTAGGTCCAGAAGTAGAATGACGTACAGTACAGTAATACCCCTGCCGGCCAGCTCTGCCGGCCGGCAGGGTACAGTACAGTAATGGCAAGGCCATTACGGAGATAGAGGGGGAAGGGACAAAAGGGTCCTGCCAACCTTGCTTTAGTGACAGATCACCCGCAGCCAAGAACTCTGTCTTAGCCTAAGGGAGATCTAAGGAAAGGGCCAGCAATACTTGCCAGCTTCCAAAGCACCAAAGCAAGGAAGGCGTTGCTATTCCCAAGGGAAGATTTTATCCTCCCCAAGAACAGCAACAGGACTTTAGTCTGGTCGATCACAAAGGGAGGAATCATACTACAGAAACCTTCGATAGTGACCTAAGGGAGCTAAGCTCCCTTTAAAAGTGTTAGGTCAGCGAGGGGAACTCTGCCCCAAGCCAGACAACACGGACCAGACTAAAAAACTCTGTTGTTCTGTCCCTCTTTGAACCAGACTTTGCTGGAACAGGAAGGTACAGTAACACCCTAGTATAGTTTTATCGAAAATAAATTCGGAAAAAACCACTTAGGGATAAGCCCAAGGCTTAAACAGAGGGAAAGGGATTGCATACCTTCTCCGAAGAAAAGAAAGCAACCGGGGAGAATAATAAAGTATACTAAGGCTCCATAAGCAATTAACCTAGGCACCAAGAGAATCAATTACCTAATTCACCGAAACTCTCACGTATACAATCTTGGAAATATTCCACACAGTCTAAATTGTATAAAATATAGCCTAAAGCTTTAATAAACTTTTAATTACACTCGGAAAAACCAAAATCATGCATTAAGTACTAGGACCAAACGACTAGGCTACATGGCCTAGCGTAGGCCAGAATGGCGAATACTTCGCCAAATAATACTAAGCACGAAAGGAAATCCTATGTAACGCTAAATAGCTAAAATTTATTAAGCAAAACAACCAGGTAATGTCACTCTGACTAACTAATTTATACCTAGCGAGTGACAGTGTCCAGGACACCTCTGGTAGGCTACGGCTCTTGTATCAAAGATTAATCCTATTAATCACTCAAAATTTTACCAAGAGCCTACATTTATACATAACAGACACTATACTCAACTTATCCGAGGCCAACGAAGACGGAGAAGCCATGAAAAGCTGAATAAATCCAAGATTGCGAGAAAAACAGGAAAAAACACCGAGTTGTTAAGCTACGCAAAAAGGAATACAGATGGCGCCAGGATTGGCGCCAGGCACGCATACGAATCGGGGGATTGGGAGGCCTTGGGAGCGGCTCCCCCCCTTTTTCTTCCCGAATTCGTATCTCGTCAATCTCCCTCTTACGAGACGAATCTCTATTTAGGTAGTAGATTTGCCATGTGACGTGTCTAGAATACGTCCTCTGATATGTCGCGATATCCCTTTCACGAGGGATACTCGCTCCAGGAGTTAGAATTCTGGTACCTTAAGGTAAATTCTCTGGGAATATCGCCGTAGTTGTAATATACCCTAGGAAGCTACCCTATAGGAACTTCCATCAGGACGACATGGCTTGAGCCCAAAATATATATATATATTATATATATATATATACACACATATATATATATATATATATATATATATACACATATATATATATATATATACATATATATATATATATATATATGTATATATATATATATATATATATATATATATACACATATAATATATATATATATATACACACACACATATATATATATATATATATATATATATATATATATATATATATATATATATATATATATAAGAGAGAGAGAGAGAGAGAGAGAGAGAGAGAGAGAGTGAGAGAGAGAGAGAGAGAGAGAGATAACCAATATCTCAAACACGAGAGAATAGGATTGTTTCCGGTAATGTTCACGCCTATGACACGGGGTATGGATTCAGGAATACTGTAATGGGAGGCTTTAAAATGACACAATATTGTTTTTTCTATAGTGATTTTATCTATTATTTAATAATAGCTCTTTTTGGATAGCCTTTTATGATATTGAAAAATTAGGGGATGGATATCCTGTGAGATGATATTATTAATTTTGTAATGTACAACTTATGATATGTGGGATGTATTTTTTTTTCTTTTTTTGAAACTCTATACGTAGATTGTTTCTTAGGTTGAGCCTTTGGTAAAATTATTAGTTTTTTTTTTTTTTTTTCATTTGAATTGTAATCATCAACTTTCAGTATGTTTTTAGAGTGTCTTTTAAAAATCCTCTTGTCCTGCTTCTTTTACAAAAACCTATTGTCTTCTACAGAATCCTAATGAAAATAATTCCTTGATTGGTTCGTTATTTCCCTACTTTATTCGAAGGAACTGTGGATTAAGTTCCACATTATTTCTATTTCTCTATCCATGAATATACTAATGGTAACACACATCAAATATGCTGTCATAACATGTTTAGCAAGACTCCATGTGGTTCTTACATCATTACGCACCATTTTAAGATAATATGAGGAAAGGTATAGTTAAGAACACTTATGTTGGATATGCCCTAATGTTTTCCAAATCTTTATATTGGAAGCTATTTTCCTCTTGTCGGAAAAGACAAACCTAAACTCCACGTAGGAAATTTCTCCTGGATCCAAACAGACAATTTATAAATGAGGAGCAGTAATAATCCTGCCACCTGCGTATAGTCG
>NC_090737.1:93255859-93260859 GCF_036898095.1 Palaemon carinicauda | reverse complement strand
CTAGCTCTCGAAATCCCGAAACGCTTTCTCACCGCTAGGGCGAGAAAATCATGAGCTGCAGGGTCTGGGTTTTCTGTAATGAAGCGCAGACAGTCGACTTCTGGACTCGCTGGGTCAGAACTGGATGTTGGTAGCGGCACGAACTTCATCTGTAGTTCCAACGCCAAGGGGAACCACATACTGTTCGCCCACTTGTGGGCCACTATTGCCGCTACCCCCTTGAAGGATCTCAGTTTGTTGAGGACCCTCAACAGAAGGTTGTGAGGAGGGAACAGATAAATCCTGGACCACCTGTTCCAGTCGAGGGACATTGCGTCCACTGCTTCCGCTAAGGGGTCCTCGTACGGGGACACGTACAGGGGCAACTTCTGTTGTCTTTCGTCGCAAAGAGGTCTATTTGCAGTTCTGGGACTTGATTCAGAATGAAGGAAAATGATCCTGCGTCTAAGGACCATTCCGACTCTATCGGTGTGAACCTGGATAGAGCGTCCGCTGTCACATTGCGGACTCCTTGAAGGTGAACTGCCGACAGGTACCACTTCTTCTTTTCTGCCAATCGGAAAATGGCTAACATCACTTGGTTGAGAGGTGGTGACCTCGACCCTTGTCGATTCAAGCATCTCACAACCACCTCGCTGTCTGTCACCAATCTTATGTGGATCGAGTGACGCGGGGAGACTTTCTTTAAGGTAAGGAGCACTGCCATAGCTTCTAGAAAGTTTATATGAAAGGTCCTGAATAGCTTGGACCAAGTCCCCTGGACTTTTTTCCGATGAGAGTGACCTCCCCATCCCTCTTTTGAGGCGTCTGAGTGAATCGTCATCGACGGGGGAGGTGGCTGAAGAAGAACCGACTTCTTTAGATGTCTGGCTTGGGACCAAGGTCTGAGAAGAGTACGTAGCCGAGGCGGCACTGGTCTTCTCAGGTCTCTTCGCGCGTTTGATGCATACCTTCTCCAAACTCCGGTTGCATCCTTTAGCTGTGCTCTCTTAGCACTGGGTCTGTCACTGAAGCAAACTGGAGAGAGCCTAGTACCCTCTCCTGTTCGCGTCTTGATATCCATTTGGAATCTAGAAGTCTCTTGACAGAGCCCGCTATCTCCTTCCTTTCTCATTGGGATGGAGAAACTGTGTGACAAAAGGTCCCAGTGGATTCCCAGCCACTGGAACTTTTGGGATGGGAGAAAGTCGAGACTTTTTCTTGTTGATCTTGAAGCCTAGGTACTCTAGGAACTGGATCACCTGACTGGAAGCTTGTAAGCATTCGGTCTCGGATGCTGCCCACACCAGCCAGTCGTCCAGGTAGGCTACTACCTGAATTCCCTTTAGGCGTAATTGTTTGAGAGCTGCGCTCGCAAGCTTCGTGAAAATCCTTGGGGCTATGTTTAGCCCGAATGGCATGGCTCTGAAGGCGTACAGTTTCCGTTGTAGCCTGAACCCTAGGTAGGGGGAGAGTCGACGGCTGATCGGGATGTGCCAATAGGCGTCTGACAAGTCTATAGAGACTGAGTATGCCCTCTTGGGCAGTAAGGTCCTTATGTCTTGCAGTGTTAGCATCTTGAATTTGCAATTCACTATGAACTTGTTGAGTGGTGACAAGTCCAGAATGACTCTGAGCTTTTCCGAGTCTTTCTTGGGAACACAAAACAGCCTCCCTTGGAATTTGATGGACTTCACCTTTCGGATCACATTTTTTCTCAACAGTTCTTGAACGTACTCCTCCAAAATGGGGGTGGAGTGTTGGAAAAACCGAAGGCATGGGGGTGGAGTGCTGTACCAGCTCCAACCCAGTCCATTCTTGAGTAGGCTTTGGGCCCAGGGAATCGAAGGTCCAGCGATCCCAAAATTTCATTAGTCTCCCTCCTACCGGTATCGTTTCACTTGGACTGCCGTCCTGAGGTCTTGCCTCCTTGACCACGACCACCTCTGAATCCCCTTCCCCTTGAGGGGCGCCTAGACGAGCCTCTGGCTGCTCCTCTAGGCTTTGCACGAAAGGAAGAAGGACTGTCCTGTCGAACGTTGGGGTGAATGTGGTTGACTGACCTGGCACAGCCTGGGGTACCCACTGAAAAGTAGTCGGGGTTTGTGCCACCATCTGGGGCACTGGAGGCAAAGGCAATTGCAGTTGCTGTTGCTGTCTATAAGGCTTGGCTGGCCGAGACGGTAGCCTAGTCCTCATATTCTTCCTCTTAGGTTGAGGACCCTCATCCGGGGAAGATTTTCTTTTGATAGCCAGGCCCCACTTCTGGAGAAGGTTTCTATTCTCCACGGCGGCCTTATCAACAACCTCTTTGACCACATCGGTAGGGAAAAGGTCTTTTCCCCAAATGTTGGAGGATATTAACTTCCTTGGCTCGTGTCTCACCGAAGCCCCGGTGAACACGAACTCCCTGCAAGCTCTCCTTGCCTTGACGAAGCCATAAAGGTCCTTCGTCACTGTGGCTAGGTGAGACTTAGCCACAACCATGAACATTTCATGGACCTTAGGGTCACTTGCCATCGTCTCAAGAGTAGTCTGATGAGACATTGAGGCAGCCAGTCTTTCTTTTGTCCTCGAACTCTCTTCGTAAAAGAAATTCGGACAACTTGGGGAGGTCCTCGCCGAATTGCCGTCCGGCAATATCAGCCTCCAACTTTCCCACTGAGAATGTCAGATGGACATCCTTCCAGTCCTTGTGGTCCATAGGCAGAGCCAGCGACAAGGGTTTACACTCCTCAGGGAGGGCAAGGCTTGCCGGGCCTCGATTGCCTTTAGGACAGCCGCAAACCCTTTTTGTAAAAAGGGGAAGGCTCTATCAGAAGAGGACACAAAAGAAGGGAGCTTCTTGCTCAATGCTGCTACCTTCGAATTCGAGAAGCCCCTCTCTTTCATCGAGGATGAAAGTAGGGCTTGAGCCTTAGCATGGTCCATAATAATGACCTCTTTCGGCTCTGTCTCCTCCCTTGAAGCTGGTTCTTTTCTCAGCCGGACATAGCAGTCCGGATATGATGCCTTGCTGGGCCAGAATTCTACCTCCTCTAGGAGAACTGAACCCAGCTATCCGAAATGGACGATCTTACCAGTCGTCATTGGCATGTGCTCAGCATACCTCCATGGGTTAGCGTCTGAGCATATGGGAAGGTCTTTCACATTGAGCCTTTTCCGGGGCCCATGTGATTCTGCTAGGGACTGCATACGCAGTTCCATTGCAGCCGCCTTCTCCTGATTCCCCTTCTGCATTTGTTGGATCATTCCAACAATCGAAGAGAGGGCCTGTCCCAGTTCTACTGGGAGACCAGCGGATGTTGAGGGGATGGGCTCCGGCATCTGAACCGGAGTAGCCGACACCTCGTCGACCCCATCCTCTGCGACATCCGGGGTTTGAACTTGATCCTGACCTTCTGCCAGGAGGTCTTCTTCCAAACCTTCGTCCACATCAGACATCCTGTCACACAACTGGATGTCTTGCATCGCATCTGCGACTTCCTCGTCCACCTGGACTAGGTCTTGGGGGATCTCCTCTTGAGGCTGGGGAATCACTGCTTCAGCTGATGCCTGGGGAAAAAGATACTCCCTCATCTTCTCACTAGGAAGATAAGGGCCAGAGGTGTTCTTCTTGAAGCCCCTTACCCAAGTACGGAGCTTTTCCCTAGCTATATCATTTGATTCCGCCGTTCTAGGGGAATCAAAAGCCTCAGTAATCAGGTTAGTGCATACAGTACATACCTGAGGGTCCCAATACTGGAGATCATCCTTGGAGACAGCGCATGCTGCGTGTCTCCTACAACACTCATGTCCGCAGAGGTTCCTGCTACGGACATTGCAGAAAACATTTCCGCACTTCGGAGGGTCCTCCTGTAAAGAGAAAAAATTTCCATGAGTATCAAGTGAACTATGTATCACTGGATATGCATAGTATAGCATAACAATTCATAAAGGAAAGACACACATTTGTGTTTCCCTCACAACCCATTGTTGCAGCTTTCCAGATAATAAAATCAAAATTGGTTTATCTCTACTAGAGTAACCAATGCAAGGTTTCCAGAGGAAACAGGTGGAGCTCACACCTAGGCAATGATTTTAAAATCCTGGATAATAGACGGGGAAGACTCTGCTTCCTGTCTGAGGGCAACAGCAAAGGGCTGTGCAAGAAAACACAATAGTGTTAGAAGATACAGTGCTGTACCTAAACTTTTACTATAGTTTTCTTCTTACTGTATATGCTATACAGAAGAATACTAGTACAGTATAGGAGGATGTGTGCCGGCCTGCCTTTGCCGGCCGGCACACACCACAATTAGCTTTAAAGTATACTACTTAACAGCTATAGGGCGGCAGCCTTCTGGTTCAAATGCTTGTGCCGTCGGCAGTAACTGCCGGCCAGCAACAGCCAGTGTTGGCCGGCAATGACTGCCGGCCAGTAACTACACAAGGTAGTACCTAGCTGCCGGCCACACTCTTGGTGACCGGCAGACAAGGACTGACATAAGCCGGCCGGCAAAGGTACAAGACCAATGCCAGCCGGCAGCAAAAGAACCAGAAGACTACACCTGCCCGGCTGTCTGCCTCATAGGCCGGCAGCCGGGACAGGTACAGCACTAGAAGAAAATAGAATGGATGCTGGGATAAGAGTGTACACGACCCCCAAAGCCCGGCAACCGAAAGAGTGCATATAAGGAAGGGGAGAAACTTAATTCAGGCTTCCTTGACCAATGCCGTCCGGCTCTGTCGGCAGGCATGGATGAGGGACCAAGAGAGGTCCGGGCAGCACTCGAAAACATAAGGCCCTTGCCGGCCAGCATCTCAGCCGGCCGGCAATGGCCTTAGTCAATTCCATATCCCAACCTATACTAGGTCCAGAAGTAGAATGACGTACAGTACAGTAATACCCCTGCCGGCCAGCTCTGCCGGCCGGCAGGGTACAGTACAGTAATGGCAAGGCCATTACGGAGATAGAGGGGGAAGGGACAAAAGGGTCCTGCCAACCTTGCTTTAGTGACAGATCACCCGCAGCCAAGAAC
>NC_090737.1:93235859-93250859 GCF_036898095.1 Palaemon carinicauda | reverse complement strand
ACTACTACTACTACTCTCTCTCTCTCTCTCTCTCTCTCTCTCCTCTCTCTCTCTCTCTCTCTCTCTCTCTCTCTCTCCTCTCTCTCTCTCTCTCTCTCTCTCTCTCTCAGGGATTTCGATATTAGTGTCATTGATGAATGTATAAATGTATACATAATATGGAACAAGGAATTATGGATGGGGGAATCGCACAGTCATAGGTGAACATGGAACGAGAACTGCTGAGTTTGAAAGCCACAATTGAGTGCTGATAAGCCAGGTCTTTAGAGTTGCTGTCAAATCAGCGAATTCTGTTGCTCCAAAATTAGATAATCTCGCAGAGAAGGTTGATAGTCTAGCGAAGAGTTTCTAATCAATCAAGATAACACTCCAGACACCGACAGCTTCAAAATAATGAGAGAATGTCCAATGCAGACAAAGTTAAGGAAAAGAATCTATTGGTGATGCGATCAACACTTGTTTCGACTAAATTCAATTAGAGAAGAAATAAGGTTGATAAAGCGCTCAAAGATATAGCAGTTGTTAATCCGAGATTTATTGTGAATGGAAATGTTGTTGTAGATTTCTCAGATAACAGGATTAGAGACGAGGCATTAAACAAGGTAATAAAAATGGTTGCTAATATCCAGACGAGATATGTTGGAGAACTAAAACCAAAAATAATGCAATATATTCAATGGAGAGGATGATGTAATAAATGCTTTATTACATATAAATCATTATTTAAAGAAATTAATGAAGAATCTCGAGTATATGAATGTTATTGAAGAAACCTGTGTAGGATGGGAAGGCCCACTTCATTCTGAAATTAGATCCTGGAATTCGAAAGGCTATCCAGAATCATGGAGGTAAGGTTATGTCATGACTAGGCTCGTACAACTCACGTTATCCAGTAGGTATCACACTATCACTTGTTTCCACTGTTAATATATGGACATTTTGGAAATGACCGAGTTCAAATCTGGTGATAAAGTATGTGAAAAATGTGCAGGACGGCACAACAGTTGGGAATATATAACCTCCCAATAAGTGAAATTTCACATTTTGAGAGAGGGCAAGTTGGAAGACAAATTGGGGAGTTGAGCTTCTCGTTTACAATGGCTCTTCTTATCTCAAGATAGTAAAAGAAACCATTGTAACACGTTTTGATTATATGGGAAAAAGATTTACACTCAAAAAAAAAAAAAAAAAAAAAAAAATTGTACTAGTTGAGAAACTGCTGAGAATAAATGCAAATATTTTTATCGAGAAATTCGGTATGCTCATTGCGATAATTGACATAGCAACAACGAAACTGGTTATATGTGGAGATACCAATCTTTGTATGGATGTTGCTGCCTTTAGTGAACTACTAGAATCATGTTAATTGCTTAATAATGTCAATTGTGTCACAACTTTGGCTTGGCATACTTTGCATTTAGGTGATGAAATTTCAAGATTTTTTATCAGATATATTTGTGGTAAAGTGTATTTTTCTTATAGTGTATAGGCTTATAACCTTTAGAATACCATTACAGAAAAACAAAATTCTAAAAAACATAAGTTCCAGAAATAAACTTAACTTCTCTCCATATATGCTTACTAATAAAGTCACTAAAAGAAATAAACTAAATTAAAATAAAACTGAGTTATTATAGTAGGAAAGAAAAAATAATTGCTTTTGTATAGAAATAACTGGGAGAATATTCTATTAGGAAACTTGTGATTTACTGTGTTATTACCATTATGGTTACTGTAACTACATCTATTACAGCATGATAAAGAAAAGAACTAGATGTGTAAACTCTGTCCCATCCTAAGCAAGAATTACCCATATACAAAGTGAACTATATTTCGCTGGTGTAATTTTTGAAATATTTTCTGGGACTCCTTCAGATATCAGGAATTGACGTCCAAAATAATTTAGAGAATTTCAGCACATCATACAGCCAAGCAATTTTATTTTCTTTTTTTTTCTTTTTTTGATACGAGACTAAGTTATCGAATCCAAGATTGCATTTCGACTGTAGGTTTTAGAAAATCTAGAGCTTTGAAATATGCAGCTCCAAGATTATATAGCCAGCTCTCTTTAGACATGTAAAGACTGGTGATATAAAGGCTCTCGGGAAGTTGAATTTTTTTATTTTTTTTTTTTTGAGATATGATGCCGTAGATTTGACAGTTATTAACGATATTATTATTATTATTATTATTATTATTATTATTATTATTATTATTATTATTATTATTATTATTATTATTATTATTATTATTATTATTATTTAAGCCCAAGGGCTTAAACAGGAAAAAATAGCTAATTGCCGAAATGGAATAAGGAAATGAAGAATGTAAGAGAAGTAATGAACAATTCAAATAACATATTTTAAGAACGGTAACAATATTAAAATATATCTTTCTTACCTAACTAGAAAAGGTGACTTCTGTCAGCCTGTTCTACATAAAAATATTTTCTGAAAGTTTTAACTTTTGAAGTTCCACCGATTCAACTACCTTGAATAGGAATATCTTAGCATCCATCCACAAACATTTTGGCGCATGGAATACTTATTTTTATGGACATAATTGTTACCCTTTCTCCTTAACATCCAACTCCTAAGGTATAATATAGATTGTCAAACATAAATGTTGGGACGAGAATTCTTGCACATTTGGAACCCAGCAACGATAATGAGAAGAATTTTATATTTGCAGGTACAAATTCCAATAATAATATCTGAGTTATCGAAAATTATCAAACAGACATCGATATTGACTTGGAGAGCATTTAATAACATTTGAAATACAACTCTTAACGGTTATTTGTTTGTGTTTAGCCAACTCATCACATACAAGTGTTTACATAGTCGTTCTCGAGAGTTTGAAATCATGGGATCGGAATTGAATTTAAGAAGCTACAATTGAAGCTTTTCAGAGACTGTTGCTTTATGGACTGGCGGTGGATGTTGAAATTGTTATAGTGGAGTCTCGTTACTTTCCCAACTATGACTAATTGGTTTTCATATTGGATAAGCTGCCTTTGCAATTGATTAGTCCTTGGGTTGAGAATTGTTATAAAGAAATGGTTTTGTGTTGCTGAGGAAAGGGCACAGGTTTTCTTTCCTTGGAATTGGCTGTAATTTATATATCATTTTTTTACGAATTATATTGAACAGGAGTAATTGAGGCGAATGAAAGGTGGGTTACGGGTCTTTATGCAGGTTCCAAGGTTCCTTAATACATTAAGGTTGCATAAAGTTCACTATGTAGTTTAAATCATAAGTGAAAGATATATAATTTTATCAAATTTAAAGTGTTATTTTCCACGTCCCATTTGTTTTCTGGGATGATATTGAAATTGTATTATTTATTTTCTTCAAAAATTCAAAATGTATTAAAAGCATGTTTTATCTGCAGCATCACTGAGACAAAAATCTTAGTGTCAATGTAAAAAAAAGAGATTTGAAATTCCTGTAGAAAAAACTTTCTCTCTCTCTCTCTCTCTCTCTCTCTCTCTCTCTCTCTCTCTCTCTCTCTCTTAATTAGGAGCTTGTCATTTTTTTTATAACTTCAAGGTGCCATAATTAATTTTAATCAGAAAAAGTTGTTCATGCAGAATTTTAATTAGGCACTTGTAATGAAATCCTGCCGAAAATTAAGATTTATCCCTAGTCTGTATTTTAGAGTTTTTTGTGTTTTTCATTTTCAATTTTATGCATCGTTGCGACAACTGCCTTGAACTTCATGGCTTCCTGATTCCTTCCATAGGAATGTGAGATAATTTCGATTAATAGTTATGCTGATTACAATAATGAGCTGGCGAGAAAGATTGATGTCTTAGAATCATGAAACATTTGAAAGAGAAAAGAGAAAATGCTAAATATTCAAGACTTGGTTCTCGGAAGGCTTATATAAACCCCCTAAAATTGCTTCATCTTTTTTTATTCTCATTAACAACAGCAGAGAGACTTGTTAACAGAACGTTTCCGTATGGGGTAAGATCAGGAAAGCAGCCTTTAATCTAAGTTGCAGTAAAACCATAAAATTCCAATAATCGCCATCTTACATGAAGGATATTAAAAGGTAATATGTCCAAGTATCTATTCACAAACATTTTTGCTTATGGATTATTTATTTATATGGACCGAATTGTGAGCCATTCTCCTTAACATTCGACTCCTAAGGTACAATGCAAATTGTCAAACGGTGAATGTTGGGACGAGATTGTTAGTACATTTAGAACCAAGCAACGATAATGAGAATTTTATTTTTGCAGATACAAATTATAATAATAATTATTGATTTCTCTAAAATAATTAAACATAGATATTGATATTGACTTGGAGAACATTTCATGATATTTGAAAGGGTATTCTTAACGCGCATTTGTTTTCGTTTAGTCAACTCATCACATACAAGTGTTTACAAAGACGTTCTCGAGAGTTTGAAATCATGGGATTGGAATTGAATTTTTAGAAGCTACGATTGAAGCTGGGGAAGGGGCACAGGTTTTCTTTCCTTGGATTTGGCTGTAATTTATTTATTATCATTTTACGAATTATATTTGACAATAGCAATTAAGGCAAAAGAATGGTGGATTAAGGGTCTATGTAGGTTCTGAGGTTCCTTAATGGGATAAGATCACACAAAGTTTGCCTTATAGTTAAAATAATAAAAGAATAAGTGAAAATATATAATTTCATCAAATTTGGGTGTTAATTTTCCACGTCTCATTTCCTTGCAGGATCATATTCAAATTCTAATATTTATTTACTTCAAAAACTCAAAATGTATCAGAAGCATGTTTTATGTTTAGCTTTATTGAGGCAAAAAGCTTAGTTTCTATTTAATGAAAAGAGCTTTGATTTTCCTTATGAAGAAACTCTCTCTCTCTCTCTCTCTCTCTCTCTCTCTCTCTCTCTCTCTCTCTCTCTCTCTCTCTCTCTCTCTCTCTCTCTCTCTCTCTCCTACAAGCCAGGTAATTAAGTGCTTGTCATTTTTTTCATGCCTTTAAGGTGCCATAATTAAATTTAATCTGAAAATGTTGTCCATGTGGAATTTTAACTAGGCACTAAATGAAATCCTGCTGAAAATTAAGATTTATTCGTAGTCTCTATTTTTGAATTTTTATGTTTTTCAGTTTCAATTTTACGCATCGTTGTGAAAACTGTCTTCCTGATTCATTCCTTGAGAATGTGAACTCATCTTGATTAATAGTTATGCTGATGAAAATAATGAGCTGGCGAGAAAGATTGTTATCTAAAAATCATGGAAAATTTGAACAAGAAAAGAGTAAAAGGTTAAGTTTTCAAGACTTGGTTCTCTGAGGGCTTATCTAAACCCCCGAAATTGCTTCACTTTTTTTTTTTTTTTAATGTAATTAACAAGAGCTGAGAGATTTGTTACCAGAGTTTTTTTCAGCATATTGTAGGATCAGGAAAGCAGCCCTTAAACCAAGTTGAAATAAAAACAATAAATATTCCAACAATCGCCATCGTGCAAGAAAGATATTAAAAGGTAATAAGTCTAAGCATCCATTCACAAATATTTTGGCGTATGGATTATTTATTCTTATGGGCTGAATTGTAACCCATTCTCTTCAAAATTCGACTCCTAAGGTTAAACGCAAATTGTCAAATAATGAATGTTTGGACGAGATTTTTAACACATTTGGAACCCAGCAACGATAATGAGAATTTTATTATTATCGATATAAATTCTAATAATAATATGATTTATGTAAGATAATTAAACATAGATATCGATATTGACATAGAGAACATTTGATATTATTTGAAAAGAGACTCGACGTGCATTCGTTTACTTTTAGCCAACTCATTATATGCGAGTGTTTACAAAGACGTTCTGAAGTAATGGTTTTGTGTTGCTGGGGAGACAGCACCGTTTTTCCTTCCTCGGATTTGGCTGTAATCTATTTATCATTCTTTTACGAATTATATTTAACAGGAGTAATTGAGGCAAAAGACTGGTTGGTTAAGGGTCTTTATGCAGGGTCTGAGGTTCCTTAATTGTGCAAAGTTCACAATGTAGATAAAACAAACTAGAAAATATAAAATTTTATCAGATTTAACGTGTTATTTTCCGTGTCTCATTTCTTTGCAGGACTGTATTCAAATTGTATCATTTATTTACTTCAAAAACTCTTAAATACATCAGAGGCACGATTCATGTGTGGCTTCAGTGAGTCAAAAAGATTAGATTCCATGCAGAGAAGATTGATTTGATATCCCTGCTGACCCCCCCCCCCTCTCTCTCTCTCTCTCTCTCTCTCTCTCTCTCTCTCTCTCTCTCTCTCTCTCTCTCTCTCTCCCCCCCCTGCAAGTAGGTAATTAAGTAATTATCTTTTTTTTTTCATGTCTTCGAGGTGCCATAATTAATTTTAATAAAAAAAAGTTGTTTATGTGGTATTTTAATGAGGCACTAGAAATGAAATCCTGCCAAAAATTAGGATTTATCCGAAATCTGTATTTCGGAATTTTTATTCTTTTTTCATTTTCAATTTTACACATCGTTGTGAAAACTGCCTAGAATTTCATGGCTTCCAGATTCAATCCATGGGAATGTGAACTCTTTTCGATTGATAGTTATGCTGATGACAATAATGAGCGGCCGAGAAAAATTGATGTCTGAAAATCATGAAACATTTAAACGAGAAAAGAGAAAATGCTATGTTTTCAGGACTTGGTTCTCGTAAGGTTTATTTAATCCCCCCAAAATTGCTTCATTTTTTTAGTGTCATTAACAAGAGTAGAGAGACTTGTTAACAGACCATTTCTGTAAGTGGTAGGATCAGGAAAGCCGCCCTTAAACTAAGTTGAACTGCAACCATAAAATTCCAACACTCGCCATCCTACACGAAGGATATTAAAAGGTAATATGTCTAAGCATCCATCCACAAACATTTTGGCGTAAGGATTATTTATTTTTATGGATCGAATTGGGACCCATTCTCCTCAACATCCGACTCCAAAGGTATAATGTAAATTATCAAACATTGAATGTTGGGACGAGAATTCAGCACATTTAGAACTCGGCAAGGATAATGGGAATTTTATTTTTGCAGATACAAATTCCAATAATAATATTTGAGTTATCCAAAATTATTAAACATAGATATCGATATTGACTTGGATCGACAGTTGCAGCGGATGGTGATCTGGGGGCAGAAATAAACCACAGAATACAAGCAGGATGGAAGAATTGGAAAAAAGTGTGTGGAGTACTATGCACAGGAAAATAGGGGTTAAGTTGAAAGGTAAAGTACACAGGACAGTTGTGATACAGGCAATGATGTATGGAGTGGAGACGTGGGCAATAAAGAAGACAGAAGAGAAGAGGATGGATGTGGCAGAGAGGAGAATGTTGAGATGGATGTGTCGGGTGACAAAAAGAGATAAGATACGGAATGAAGTAATTAGGGGTACCACAAGCGTTAGAAAACTATCAAATAAGATCCAAAAAAGTAGACTGAGGTGGTACGGTCATTTCATGAGAAGAGATGAACAGTATATTGGGAGGAGAGTGATGGTAATGGAGGTACAGGGAAGGAGAAGGAGATGGAGACCAAAGCAAAGTTGGGTGGACTGTATCAAGGATGACCTTCGATCAAAGATTAATCGGTGATGAGGCGTGGGACAGAGGTAGATGGAGAAAGCTGACCAGATACATCGACCCCACATAGAAGTGGGAAAAGATGTATACAAAGAAGAAGAAGAAGATCAACATTGACTTGGAGACCATTTATTGATATTTGAAAGGGACCCTTAACGAGCATTTGTTTGCTTTCAGTCCACTCATTATATACAAGGGTTTACAAAGACGTTCTCGAGAATTTTACATCATGCTATTGAAATTGCATTTTAGAAGCTTAGATTGAAGCATTTCAGAGAGACTGTTGCATCATGGACTGGCGGTGGATGTTGAAATTGTTATAGTGGAGTCTCGCTATTTTCCCAACTAGGTCTAATTGGTTTTCATATAGGATAAGCTGCCTTTGCAATTGATTCATCCTTGGATGGAGAATTGTTATATGGAAATGGTTTGGTTTTGCTGGGGAGAGAGCACAGCTTTTCCTTCCTTGGATTTGGATGTAATTTACATATCAATATTTTACGAATTATATTTAACGATAGTAATCAAGACAAAAGACTGGTTGGTTAAGGGTCTTTATGCAGGTTACGAGTTTCGCCATGTAGTTAAAATAATAAGTAAAAGACACATGATGTTTTTCAGATTTCAGGTGTTATTTTCCGTGTCTCATTTTTTTGCAGGATCATATTGAAATTGTATTATTTATTTTCTTCTAAAACTCAAAATATTTATCAGAAGCACGTATTATGTACAGCTTCAATGAGTCAATAAGGTTAGATGCCATGTAAAGAAAAGAGAATTGATATTCCTCGCGAAATCTCTCTCTCTCTCTCTCTCTCTCTCTCTCTCTCTCTCTCTCCTGCGAGCCAGGTAATTAAGTTCTTGCCATTTTTGTTCATGCCTTCAAGGTGTTATAATTAAATTTAAGCAGAAAACGTTGTTCATGTGGAATTTTAATTAGCCACTTGTAATGAGATCTTGTCGAAAATTAGGATTTATCCGTAGTCTGTACTTCGAAATTTTCATGTTTTTCCTTCTCAATTTTACACATCGTTGCAATAACAGCGTAGAACTTCATGGCTTCCTGATTTATTTCATTGGAATGTGAGCTAATTTTGATTGATAGACAGGTTGATTACAATAATGAGGGACCGAGAAAGATTGGTGTCTGTGAATCATTAAACACTTGAACGTGAGAAGAAAACAAATGGCAAGTTTTCAAATTTTGTTCTCGGTAGCCATATTTAAAACAAAAACAGTTACTTCAACTTTAAATAGTGTTGTTAAGAAGAACAGAGACACTTTCATTTGATTTGAAAAAGATAAAGAAAAAACCTCAACATTCTGTCGTTATTGTTTACATATTTTCTTTAATTATTTTATTATGAATATCTACAAAGTGAACAGCTGCCTTATCTCTTATAGTCTTGATTAGTAAACACAAAGTTTAAAGGCCCCGTTTTATCAAGGACAGAAATTCATAGGCTTGTTTGAATCCATCCAGAATTTTATATGAAACTAAATGAGTTATGGGTTTCTCTCCAGGACTTTACAGGGCCTTGTAGTACAAGAAGAAAATGTTTTCCCCTTTCTTTCCAATCCTGATGTAGGATTACTGAAGTTCTGGAAACGGTAGGACAGAATGAAAGATTGCTGAATAAGTGGATGTCTTTCAGGATGGAAGTCCCTTATCTAGTTGAAGCTTGCGAATAGGAAATGGGCCTTGCGAATTATCCTAGAGAGAGAGAGAGAGAGGAGAGAGAGAGGAGAGAGAGAGAGAGAGAGAGGAGAGAGGAGAGAGAGAGAGAGAGAGAGAGAGGAGAGAGAATTTTCCCAGTATCGTTAGCACGAATAGATTGAGCAATTGGATTCCAATATAATTGGAACACGAATAAAGACCGATTCATTACAGTTAACGATGAAATAACCGTTTATAACAAAAGCTCTTAGAGTATAAGCCTTTTGAAATAATGAAATGATATTTCTGTTTTGAAATATCATGAACTTTGTGTTTAATTTATTTCATAAGTTCATTATGGATGAAGCTATCTTCATTGATGGAACTCATGAAACGTGATTTCCCAATTGTTGTTTGATTATAATATATATATTTTTATTTCTTTTGTGTACGAATGGTAATATTCATAATGTCTAAGGCCTCCGATGTAATGTAAAAGTAATCGATTTAATTTTTTATTTCTGTTTGAACTATATTTTTCATACTTTATGATAGATACTTAGGTGCAGGGAGAAGAGGATTTACATACAGTACAACACGTTTTCTCTATCTTTAGGCATTGGGGGAAATGGTAACTATATATCTAAATAATATGGTGTATTGTGGAAGGAATCATAATATAAAAACTGTTCATTTTGTTGATTTATTTCTTAATGTCTAGTACCTTTTATCGGTATAACAACTCTCATTCATCTTTACGGGAACTGGCATCATGTTTTAATTCGAAGAACTTCTAACGATGGCAGAAGTGACAGCCCTTGTTTTCATATTTGCATACAAGGTCTGTAGATTATTCTATACACCTTGTTTGTACACTTGTTTGAACACTTAAGATTAAATGAAAGGGAAGATATTGGCGTGATGGCAGGCCAGGTAATGGGAAAAAGGAGAAGAGGGTGACAGGGCTTAATTTAGTCTGTGGAAGGCCTGGGACACAAATTTTGTTGGATTACACCTTTCTTTCCAACATGGACAGTGGCAGATCTCAGTCATCTGGGGGTAAAAAAAGTAAATAGATAAACAAACGTTGTGTATTGTTCATATTTGCTGTATAGGAAATATAATGAAAATAAAGTAGAGCAATCAATAGGAAACAGAGGGCAACGTTTGGATACTTATACAGTATACATATTTTAAGAAACCTTTAAAATATGCACGTTTTATATAATTAGAGAAGAGAGAGAGAGAGAGGAGAGAGAGAGAGAGAGAGAGAGAGAGAGAGAGAGAGAGAGAGAGAGAGAGAGAGAGAGAGAGAGAGAGAGAGAGAGATTGTATTGTCATCTCTCATGATGAAAATTATTAGGAGGTTTTGACTTTTGAGTAGGTACAATGAAACTAAATAAGTTTCATTGTACTTACTCAAAAGTCAAAACCTCATAATAATTTTCTTCGTTTTTCTTTTCACCATTTTAAGCTACTTCTTTCTTAGTTTAATATCAGCAAAATTTATGACCAAATTTTCAGCATTGATGGACCGTAACAAGGCATGTCATGTGGAGAAAATTGTTTGGGCGACAAGTCTTGCCTGACTCATCACTGAGCTAAGATAATTTTCAGTTAATTTTAATTTAGAGAACGATCTCTCACCACACTAGTTAGAAATCATAATTAACAAGTAAATTCTAAGTATTCGACATTTGGAAAAAGTATCTATGATACATTTCTTTCTATTAACAAGATAAATATGGCAGTTCCAGTAACTATGGTGTCAATCATACATTTTTTAATCACAAGGGGAAACCAACCTCTCATCAACTTCACTAGGTTGATGGCTTCAGGAGTTGTCCCATAATCCAAGGAATCTAAACGCACACTTCGTTTGCTAATTCGTAATTTCTCAGCCGGACTTTTCTATTCCTTCATCAGGAAACACTTCACATTTATACCTTTGTGATTCCACAAACACCGAGAGAGATTTCATGAGGATTACAGCAATGTTGAGGTCAGTTACCTCTTACTGTAAAAATTTGCTAGTCTGATTGAATCGCTCAATGACTGTGTTTAGTAACTAACATAAAAATCTGTTTCACGCTTACCCATTGTATCCGACAATGTATATGTGCAATGTTTTGGATCACTTTTTTTTAAAATGATCATATGCAATTCCATCCAATATATCAAGAATTTCACTAGAGCCTTTGATGAGGATCTGCTTATCATCTTGACCAGACCAATATGTTTCACTTAATAATTTTGGGATCTGCGTTCCCCTTTTTTTAAAATCGCTCTGTAGTTTGGTGAAATGTTTTGTGGAACCAAAAAAGATGCCCTAATATTTCAACAAATGAAAATATAAAAAACACATCTGATCTACAGGATCCAAAAGCAGATTGTCCCACCAAATATAGGGAGTGAGCAAAACAAGGAACAAATATGGCTAAAAGTCTCCTTAATAATCAGAGCGTGCCTCCAGCTATATTGTACCGCATACCTTTTAATCTTGCTCATACAATGTAATGTTATGGCATTTTATATCTTGTTCTTCCCCATACTGAAAGTGAACTAACCTGTTTAAGCTGGTTATCTCATGTTTTAGCTTGAGTTTTTTAGTGGCATTCTTGCTCGCAAACGTTTATATATATGCTTGTTATCTGTTGAATAAAGGTTACTTGCATTCACCTCACCTCTCTGTAAACACATAACAGTTGCATTTGTCACACTGGTAACCACCGGAGTGACGACTCCACACTAACTTTTTCGCCCACCCTTCACCAGCGGAAAAGTGTTTGCCTGGTTCCAGCACCCCGAAGTTCATGTTTGCATTAAAGGCGTGACTCGCTCAAGCAGCAAAGCAGAAATCTCCGATTGGTTTTGCGACCTCCTACAAGACCTCCATCAGCCCACCACTCCTGATGAAGAGGACAACCATTCAACATCGACCAAAGCTGACGCGAATGTGGTAGGATACAGACGCGCACCCTGGAACATGAAGGAGCAGTGGCAAAGCTGTTCACCACACACATATGCTGCCCCTTACTCACATCCTAACCAACACCCTCTACCACCACTTAACGGCACCCATTAGCCACAGTATGCTACTACCACAACACATTTGTGGCTGATGTGAAGAAATGTGTGGATGGTTGTCAGTGGCCAAAAAAGCTTGTAAGTAGCCTCCTGTGTCACCAGTCCTTTCAGTTTACATGATGCAAGTGTTAATGTCACTCTCCCGGACAAGACATAGTCATTCTAGGCCTGATAACATCTGTCTGGTAGCTGCTAATGGATCTGAGATCCCCACACACATCTACAAGAGACTCGCGCATTTGTTTGGAAGCCGCAAATACTATTGGAAGATTCTAGCTGCCGACATAACATTGCCATTAATTAGTGCAGGTTTCATAGCCTACTTCCAGCCTTTGGTTGTTTTGGGACATCAACGTTTAATTAACACACTCATATTTGCAGACATCTTATGATCTGCCTTTTGTGGGGATTACAGAAGTCTAAACATGCAGACAGAACAGGATCTTTACCCCCTCCCCAACATCATTGACAGAACTTGACCACCATCCCTTCGCCATCAATGCCGATAATACCTCCTAATTGTCCAAAGTGGAGTGGTTTTCCACTGAAGGTTTCTTATCAGGTGCCAATGAACCCAGAAGACCTCCCCAAGACTGCCATTGCCCCTCTCTTCAGGACATACATATACAATTACTCTTGATTTGATCTTCGTAATGCTGGGGCCACTTTTCAATGCCTTATAGATAGCATCATTGGGGACTTCTCCTTCTGTGTAGCTTTCTGTTTATGTTATATAGATGACAGACTTGTTTTCTCCTCTTCATAAGAGGAACATCGCCATCACATATGCATCATTCTCGACCCTGTGCAGCAGAACAGCCTTGAAGTCTAGTACCGTTGGTGCCAAAGAAGTATCATTCTTAGGGCACCTCATCCCTCCTGAAGGATTCTACTGCCGCCTTTAGAAGGTAACTGCTGTTCAGAAATTTCTCAGTCCCTCAACTGTTAAAGCACGGCAAGAATTCCTGGGGATAATAAACTAGTATCGCCGGTCTTCACAAGTCATTGCTGCCATTCTTTGCCCCGGCTACGGCAAGCTAAAAGACCTGAAGTTGGGTCAGCTTACGAAAGCCGCCTTCAGCAATGCAAAGAATACCCTATCACCTGATGCTGCTCTCACTTTTCCTGTGCCACATGCCCATCTCCTTATCTACACCGATGCCAGTGACGTCGTAATTGGTGCAGTACTTGAGTAGGTGGTCTATGATTCAACCCTTCCATTGGCCTTCGTCAGTAAAAAACTGTCCAAGGCAGAATCCGTCTACTCTACCTTCAACTGTGGATTGATGGTGGTGCATTTGGCTTATCGTTACTTTCGCCACTGATTAGAGAGTACGCCCTTTGTCATTCACAGGGACCACATGCCTCTGGTGCAAACCTTCACTCGACTCTGCCGTGGTTGAATAAAACCACACCCTTCAACACGTCCCTGTTAAAATGAATCCCATTGCTAATTTTCTGTCAAGAAACACATTGGCCGCTAATCACTGGGGATTAAGTTACACTGCCATGGCAGAAGCCAAATGAAAAGATCCAAAGTACCAAGCCTGCAGAACATCCTGCACATCCTTCAATTTGGAAGACATCGCCCTCATTGATTCAACGCCATCCTCCTCTTTGATGTTAGTACCAGTAGGCCATGCCCGTGGATACCTACCCCCATGCACCGATTGGTGTTTGATTTAATCCTTGGCCTCTCATATCCCTCTCATTACTTAGAATGCTAAGGATTTGGTCTGCACCTGTAGTTCATACTAAACTTTAAAAGTAAATCAACTCACGGATTCAAGAGTGGGCACCTTTTCTCAACCTCGGCATTGTTTTGTCCAAATTCAGGTTGACATAGAAGGCCCCTACCCAAATCATAAGATCACTGTTACCCGATTACTGTCAATGACCGCTCCACTCACTGGCCTGAAGCCATTCCCATGCAGACTGCATCATCCACCTTGTGTACATATGCCTTACTTTCAGGGGGTTTAGTGAGATTTGGTATCCTTCAGCTTATTACTTCTGAAAGATGTACCACTTTCACTTTTCAATTGTGGACATCATTAGGGAATCTCCTGGGCATCAACCTACATCAGACAACCACCTACTACTCTGCAGCCAACAGAATAATTGAACGCTTTCATTGGAGCTTCAAACCACCTTTGATGCTCCTTTGCAATGACTCTAATTAAGTTACTTAGCTTTCCTTCGTCCTTCTTGGATTATGGACCACTCCTAGGGACAGCCTGGATGTCTTTGGAGATAAAATGGTGTATGGCACCTGTTAATCTTCCCTGCTGATTTTTTTCCATCTTCAGCCTTTCCCGACAGTCTCCAGGGCCTACATTGTGTTGTGTGTAAATCTACTTTCTGCCACCAGACTTACAAGCTCCCAGCAAAGCAACACTTACCACGTCTTCATGGGCACCGACACTTGCAAGTCATCACTGACATCACTTCCACAGGTCCTTTCCTCGTTATCTATCGCAAGACAAAGGCTTTCTTCATACAAATTTGTGGCAAAGAAAACTGGGTCTCCATTGAACCCCTAAAACCTGTAAATCTCCAGCTGGGCGCCCTATTTCACATGTACTATTTTTGTGGGGACCCATGTAGTACATATGTTTTTCACACACACTCATACACTCTGATGTGAT
>NC_090737.1:93225859-93230859 GCF_036898095.1 Palaemon carinicauda | reverse complement strand
ATCACCAGATTTGAACTCGGTCATTTCCAAAATGTCCATATATTAACAGTGGAAACAAGTGATAGTGTGGTACCTACTGGATAACGTGTGTTGTACGAGCCTAGTCATGACATAACCTTACCTCCATGATTCTGGATAGCCTTTCGAATTCCAGGATCTAATTTCAGAATGAACTGGGCTTTCCCATCCGACACAGGTTTCTTCAATAACATTTATATACTCGAGATTCTTCATTAATTTCTTTAAATAATGATTTATATGTAATAAAGCATTTATTAGATCATCTTCGCCATTGAATATATTGCATTATTTTTGGCTTTAGTTCTCCAACATATCTCGTCTGGATATTAGCAACCATTTTTATTACCTTGTTTAATGCCTCGTCTCTAATCCTGTTATCTGAAAAATCTACAACAACATTTCCATTCACAATAAATCTCGGATTAACAACTGCTATATCTTTGAGCGCTTTATCAACCTTATTTCTTCTCTAATTGAATTTAGCCGAAACAAGTGTTGATCACATCACCAATAGATTCTTTTCCTTAACTTTGTCTGCATTGGACATTCTCTCATTATTTTGAAGCTGTCGGTGTCTGGAGTTTTATCTTGATTGATTAGAAACTCTTCGCTAGACTATCAACCTTCTCTGCGAGATTATCTAATTTTGGAGCAACAGAATTCGCTGATTTGACAGCAACTCTAAAGACCTGGCTTATCAGCACTCAATTGTGGCTTTCAAACTCAGCAGTTCTCGTTCCATGTTCACCTATGACTGTGCGATTAGACACTTAGTTGTATACAATCCTAAATAATGCCAAGACCCTATGACCTTATCATAATGTAAAATGTACAACGCTCTATCTCAATACATTGTAGTCTGTTTAGAAGTTTTTTCAGAGAATTGGAAGGGGTACCAGTTTTAAATGGGTTAAAGGGCTGTCAAATGACTTCGACCCTTTTAAACCTGACAAAATGTAACCTAGTCTATGCATATTGCAATATTTTAATAGTAAAAAACAGATTTCAGCAAAACATGCATACTAAATGATCAGAATATTAAGTAATTTAATTTTGTTTCTTCTCTGGCTAAAAATAGGCTTTTTAAAAAATGTGTCAAATACCGTTAAGTATCATACCTCAGATACAAATAAATTTAATATATCTAGGCCTAAAATGGATTTGGACACTTATTATCTCTAATCTGAGCCCATTTCAGTGGAGAAATTCTCATTGGTTCAGTATCTGGGGAGATTTTTTTTTTAAACAGAGCTACTCATTTTAAGCAAGGGTAAAATCTTGTGACATTTTGACCTCTAGTGACCTACTTTATTAGCGTATGGGCATATATGATATATAATTATGTAGAACATAGAATTACCAATATTTTGAGTGGTCATACGTAGCAATTGGACCATTACTTCAAATGATAGTGCAGTTTATATTTCCCCTACCCCAAAATTTAGGGTCCCATATTGGGACCATTCGTAGATCTTCATGAGGTGATTATCAGCATTAAGCTACTGCTCTAAGCTTGGCTTTAAAATTTTTATTTATTTATGGATATATACCTATGAAAAAAACACAGTGGCATTTTGCCACCCCAGGTGGTACCAATATCTGGTCTGGCTCATGAACTAATGTGTGTATATATATATATATATATATATATATATATATATATATATATATATATATATATATATATATATATTTATGTATATATGTATATATATGTACATGTATATATACCCATATGCATATGCATATATATATATATATATATATATATATATATATATATATATATATATATATATATATATATATATATATATATATATATGTACATATATATATATACCCATATGCATATGCATATATATATATATATATATATATATATATATATATGTATATATATATATATATATATATATATATATATATATATATATATATATGTATATATATATATTTATGTATATATGTATATATATGTACATGTATATATACCCATATACATATACATATATATATATATATATATATATATATATATATATATATATACATATATATATATATATATATATATATATATATATATATATATATATATATATATATATATATATATATATATATATATATATATATATATATATGCATATGCATATGGGTATATATATATGTACATATATATACATATATATATATATATATATATATATATATATATATATATATATATATATATATATATATATACATATACATGTTTTGTGAATGGGGATAGCTGCAAAGAATGTTGTTGAGCATATTTTTTATGTTGGAATTGTGAAGAATTAACTTTTTGGCAAGGAAGGGGGTTGTTTGGGGTTAGCCAGACTTCTTGGTTGATCCTCCTCTTGTCTCCTCATGGTCCTTTGCGCTGGGAACTTCTTGATCATATCTATCGAACAGAACAATTTTATTGGAGACAGGAGTGTAGTGGGCCAGTCGCATCCCAAAGCTTGTAGCCAGGTCACCTGTAGTCCCAGAGATTGGCCAGATGACATGGTACAGAAGCTGACCACCATCAAGCAGCACTGTCTGGAGCAGATGGAGTTATGACAGAAACAGCAAGGAAGTGGAGAAATGCCTGCTCTGCTCAACCTCAATGGTCAATGCATCCTGAATATTCACTATGTTTGATGCCACTTGGTCATTGCAGATGTTATGGAGGCCTGGTTGCTGGTCAATGAGGGGACGACTGTATTTCTCCAGTTCCACTGCAATCTTCTTCCGATCGGTCTCCTCCAGTCTCCTTCTTTCCTCCAAATGCTTATTCTTGTTCTCCCCATCCACTCCTCCGTATAGCATCTGCTCCTCCCAGATTCATCGTACATATGTTCCATGATGATATCAAGGTGGACACACACACTGAAACTCTTCACCCATATAGCCACTTCCTCGACATTCGTTGAAATGCCCTTCATGCCTCCAGACCCTTTCATTGCTTGATACCCGCTCAGGTAACAAGCATAGTTGTGGTGACATGTTGCAAAAAAATATGGCATCATTGCCTTGAGACACTGTTGTTAGGAAAGGAAGCCAACATTTCACTCTCCACGCAGGAACATGAGTAACAGCAACTTAGGCTTAACCAGGCAATCCACCTATAGCCTCCAGGTTGGGTGTTCTCTGGCCTTCTCCAGGTAAACATTCTGCTCTTCATAAGTGTTGTCACCATCTGAGTAGAAATTCTTCAGCATCACGGCAGTGATGAGCCGGTATGCAAGAAGAGCGTTGGTCCAGGCCTTTCCATTTACTCTGCTGGGGATGTCAGCAAATGCTGCGCTGATGAGAATCTCCACGCCAGATGTCTTCATTAGCGTTTCTACACTGCCCAAGAAATTCATGAGTGAGTGCATCATACCCGGGTGAAGTATGACGTTGGTCCAGTGGAGTGGGTTATTCCACTAAGCTAGGCATATAGCCTGATACAGTTGGAGGTCGACTGTGATGTGGATATACTGTATACCAAAACTATTGAGATCCCTCTCGAGATACGCAAGTGTAGTTAATACAGTGTCGGGGTGAGCAGGTGGTGAGTCGATCATCCGTTCAAACGCAACCAGTTTCTTGGACTTCTGGGCAGAGCCTGTCACCAATCGGTCTTGCTGAGCATTGAAGTCAGCCCATTCAGATGGCCTGTTGTTCCTGTTGACTTGCGACAGCCATGCCGCATCTCGTTGCTAACTGAAGATTACTGCCACAGACTGAAGTTGCGACTCTTCAGTGGACAGAGCTTTCATCTGAAGCAGAGGGGGTTCCCTTGGAAGGCTTGTGTTGTTCTCCAGCTGTATACAGTGTTGGGTGAATTGCACAGAGGACGCTTTGTGTTTCTTGATTCACGGGATATTCATCTGCATCATGACTATGCCTCCTGTGTTGAGGATGCCGTACGGATGCTGGGTGCTCTTCATCCTAATAGAGCTTGAGATGTACAAATCGTAGTTGTCAGCCCAGCTGAAGACAAGTCCGATCTCCATGCTTAAGCCAAGTTTCTTGTGGGAATCTGAATGGTTGTTCATCCCAAATTTGGCCACTGACTTAAGGAAGTGCAGGACTTCATTGTATATGCTTGTGCTTCCATGCTCATTGATAGTCTTGAAGAGTTCTGAACTACCATGCTTGTGGTGTAGTTTTACAGTTAGCCCACGTGTAGTTTGGTTCCTGCCGGCATCACAAATGTGTTGCTGAATGCACTGAGCCAACGTTAGTGATGGCTTGATGATGGTGCCTTCTGACACAAGACTACATGCCAGTTTATGAAGAGTTGAGCTGGTGGTCTCAATGATCTTCTGACGATCATAGTTACTGAGGTTGTAGTCCCCGGGCCTATTTGTTACCCTGACCTCACTGCGAATCGTCCTTACCAGCCTTTTCAGCTTGTTAATATCACTGATGCTATTGCTTTTCTTGACAATTTTGATAAACTTTCCGAGGCTAGGTTTAAATCCAACAACACTTTCATAACCCTCGATGTCAAGTAGAAGCAGTTTTTCGCCAAAATAGGCAGTGATACTGAACAAAAACTGTTTTCTTGCCACAGTGCCCAAGGTAGGGGGGTTACATGCAGTAGAGCCCCAATGTCGTCCCCATCTCTTATGGTTTCAGCCAACGTCGTAACCACGGACCGTAGTTCCTCCTCCACAGGTGCCATCATGAATGGTCGAGATACAGGAACAACTTGCAATTTATCGTAACAGGTCACATGGTATTGTGCAACCGCAGCATGCAGATCAAAGACCACAGAGTTGAGAAGCTAACTGATTAGCCTACTTGTCCTGTCTCTCATCACAGAGGTTCTCCAAGTGTTCCTTGAACGTGATATTACAACCTCTATCTAAAGTTTTACACTGACTGACCCTCACTGACTTGTGTGGGTTGTTGCGGTCTTTTGGCTTACACTCATTCCCACAGTACAGACAGTCTTGCTTAAAAACAAAGTC
>NC_090737.1:93210859-93220859 GCF_036898095.1 Palaemon carinicauda | reverse complement strand
CCAATTTTCACTGATATGGATTTTCCTTAGTGTTTCTAAATTCATCCCTAAATTTACTGATCTCACAAAAGGATAATAAATTAAAGGCTGACAGTATATGGGGTACGCACTAAATTTAAATGAACTCTCCTTTTCATATTTAGTTTATCATGTGATGAAGGTGTAGATAGGCGAGTAGACTCAAACTTATTTATTAATATCATTATTGTTAGTATGTTGTAGTCTAAAATTATATAGAGTTTTTAGGAATAATGTGAAAATAAATGAAAAAAAGCTTTTATGTATGACCCTCAAAAAGTTCTCAGACACGGTATAGTGTAGAACTGTCAGTACTAATCTCTCTCTCTCTCTCTCTCTCTCTCTCTCTCTCTCTCTCTCTCTCTCTCTCTCTCTCTCTCTCCTCTCTCTCTCTCTCTCAGGGATTTCGATATTAGTTTCATTGGTGAATGTATAAATGTGTACATAATATGGAACAGGAAATTATGGATGGGGAAATTGCACAGTCATAGGTGAACATGGAACGAGAACTGCTGAGTTTGAAAGCCACAATTGAGTGCTGATAAGCCAGGTCTTTAGAGTTGCTGTCAAATCAGCGAATTCTGTTGCTCCAAAATTAGATAATCTCGCAGAGAAGGTTGATAGTCCAGCGAAGAGTTTCTAATCAATCAAGATAACACTCCAGACACCGACAGCTTCAAAATAATGAGAGAATGTCCAATGCAGACAAAGTTAAGGAAAAGAATCTATTGGTGATGCGATCAACACTTGTTTCGACTAAATTCAATTAGAGAAGAAATAAGGTTGATAATGCGCTCAAAGATATAGCAGTTGTTAATCCGAGATTTATTGTGAATGGAAATGTCGTTGTAGATTTCTCAGATAACAGGATTAGAGACGAGGCATTAAACAAGGTAATAAAACTGGTTGCTAATATCCAGAGAAGATATGTTGGAGAACTAAAGCCAAAAATAATGATATGCAATATATTCAATGGAGAAGACGATGTAATATATGCTTTATTACATATAAATCATTATTTGAAGAAATTAATGAAGAATGTCGAGTAGATAAATGTTATTGAAGAAACCTGTGTCGGATGGGAAAGCCCACTTCATTCTGAAATTAGATCTTGGAATTCGAAAGGGTATCCATAATCATGGAGGTAAGGTTATGTTATGACTAGGCTCGTACAACACACGTTATCCAGTAGGTACCACACTATCACTTGTTTCCACTGTTAATATATGGACATTTTGGAAATGACCGAGTTCAAACCTGGTGATAAAGTATGTGAAAAATGTGCAGGACGGCACAACAGTTGGGAATATATAACTTCTCAATAAGAGAAATTTATAAATTACACTAATTTACGAAAAAACAAAATGATCATTTGGCAATTTTGAGAAAATGCAAAGGATGTCAAAAACTGCGGCTGTGTATGTTCAGTCTGCTTGGAATAAAACGATGCTAACCAAGTAGTTAACAAGTGAGAAATGTGTTGATATATTAGCGATATATAAAACATGGCTGAAGGATTCTGATAAGGCTATGATAGGGGATGTGACCCTCAGTATACATCCTTTCTTCCCCATTTTGAGAGAGGGCAAGTTGGAAGGCGGAGTGGGGAGTTGAGCTTGTCTTTCACAATGGCTATTCATATCTCAAGATAGTAAAAGGAAACCATTGTAATAAGTTTTGAGTATATGGAACAAAGTTTTACACTAAAAAAAAAAAAAAAAAAAAAAAAAAAAAAAAAAAAAAAAAAAAAAAAAAAAAAAAAATTGTACTAGTAAAGAAACCGTTGAGAACAAATGCAAATGTTTTTTTATCGAGATATTCGGTATGCTCATTGCGATAATTGACATAGCAACAACGAAACTGGTTATATATAGTGATACCAATCTTTGTATGGATGTTGCTTGCCTTTAGTGAACTACTAGAATCATGTCAATTGCTTAATAATGTCAATTGTGTGTGACAACTTTGGCTTGGCATACTTTGCATTTAGGTGATGAAATTCAAGATTTTTTATCAAATATATTTGTGGTAAAGTGCATTCATCTTACAGTGTATAGGTTTATAACCTTTAGAATGCCATTACAGAAAAACAAAATTCTAAACAACATAAGTTCCAGAGATAAACTTAGCTTATCTCCATATATGCTTACTGATAAAGTCACTAAAAGAAATAAACTAAATTAAAATAAAACTGAGTTATGGTGGTAGGAAAGAATAAATAATAAGCTTTTGTATAGAAATAACTGGGAGGATAAGTTATTGGGAAACTTGTGATTTACTGTGTTATTACCATTATGGTTACTGTAACTACATTTATTACGGCATGATAAAGAAAAGAACTAGATGTGTGAACTCTGTCCCATCCTAAACAAGAATTTACCCCTATAAAGAGTGAACTATACGACTGCCCATTAAAAGCTGGTGTAAATTTTTGAAATATTTTTCTGGGACTCCTTCAGATATCAGGACTTTACGTCCGAAATATTTTAGAGAATTACAGCACATCATACAGCCAAGCATTTTTTTTTTCTTATTAACACGAGAGTAAGTTATTGAATCCCAAGATTGTATTTCGACCTGTAGGTTCTAGAAAATATAGAGCTGTGAAATATGCAGCTCCAAGATCATATAGCCAGATCTCTTTAGACATGTAAAGACTGGTGATATAAAGGCTCTCAAGAAGTTGTCTTTTTTTTTTTTTTTTGACATATGATACCGTAGATTTGACGGTTATTATTATTATTATTATTATTATTATTAATATTATTATTATTATTATTATTATTATTAGTTTAAACCCAAGGGCTTCAATAGGAAAAAAATAGCTCATTGACGAAGGGAAATAAGAAATGAATAAAGTAAGAGAAGTAATGAACAATTCAAATAAAATATTTTAAGAACGGTAACAATATTAAAATATATCTTTCTTACCTAACTATAAAAGGTGACTTCTGTCAACCTGTTCAACATAAAAATATTTGCTGAAAGTTTTATGTTTTTGAAGTTCCACGATTCAACTACCTTGAATAGGAATATCTTAGCATCCATCCCACAAACATTTTGGCGCATGGAATACTTATTTTTTATGGACATAATTGTTACCCTTTCTCCTTAACATCTAACTCCTAAGGTATAATACAAATTGTCAAATATTAAATGTTGGGACGAGATTTTTAGCACATTTGGAACCCATCAACGATAATGAGAAGAATTTTATATTTGCAGATACCAAATTCCAATAATAATATTTGGAGTTATCTAAAGTAACTAAACATAGATATCGATATTGACTTGGAGAGCATTAATGATATTTGAAAGACAACTCTTAACGGCTATTTGTTTGCGTTTAGCCAACTCATCACATACAAGTGTTTACAAAGTCGTTCTCGAGAGTTTGAAATCATGGGATTGGAATTGAATTTCAGAAGCTACGATTGAAGCTTTTCAGAGACTGTTGCATTATGGACTGGCGGTGGATGATGAAATTGTATAGTGGAGTCTCGCTACTTTCCCAACTATGACTAATTGGTTTTCATATTGGATAAGCTGCCTTTGCAATTGATTCGTCCTTGGGTTGAGAATTGTTATAAAGAAATGGTTTTGTGTTGCTGGGGAAAGGGCACAGATTTTCTTTCCTTGGATTTGGCTGTAATTTTATTTATTATCATTTTACGAATTATATTGAACAGGAGTAATTTGAGTCAAATGAAAGGTGGGTTAAGGGTCTTTATGCAGGTTCCGAGGTTCCTTAATACATTAATGTTGCACAAAGTTCACTATGTAGTTTAAATAATAAGTGAAAGATTTTTTATCCAATTTAAAGTGTTATTTTCCCGCGTCCCAGTTGTTTTTTAGGATCATATTGAAATTGTATTATTTATTTTCTTCAAAAATTCAAAATGTATTAAAAAGCATGTTTTATCTGCAGCTTCACTGAGACAAAAATCTTAGTGTCAATATAAAGAAAAGATTTGATATTCCCGCAGAAACAAACCTCTCTCTCTCTCTCTCTCTCCTCTCTCCTCTCTCTCTCATCTCTCCTCTCTCCTCTCTCTCTCTCTCTCTCTCTCTCTCTCTCTCTCCTCTCTTCTGCGAGCCATTTGATTAAGTGCTTTTCATTTTTTTATACCTTCAAGGCGCCACAATTAATTTTAATCAGAAAAAGTTGTTCATGCGGAATTTTAATTAGGCACTTGTAATGAAATCCTGCCGAAAATTAAGATTTATCCCTAGTCTGTATTTCAGAGTTTTTTATGTTTTTACGCATCGTTGCGACAACTGCTTAGAACTTATGGCTTCCTGATTCCTTCCATTGGAATGTGAGCTAATTTCGATTAATAGTTATGCTGATGACAATAATGAGCTGGCGAGAAAGATTGCTGTTTGAGAATCATAAAAACATTTGAAAGAGAAAAGAGAAATTGCTAAGTCTTGGTTCTAGGAAGGCTTATTTAAACCCCTAAAATTGCTTCATCTTTTTGTAGTGTCATTAACAACGACTGAGAGAACTTTTCCGAATGTAGTAAGATCAGGAAAGCAGCCCTTAATCTAAGTTGCAGTTAAAACCATAAAATTCCAGTAATTAACCATCGTATATGAAGGATTTTAAACCAGTAATATGTCTAAGCCTCCATTCCCAAACATTTTGGCGTATGGATTGATTATTTTATGGACCGAATTGTGAGCCATTCTCCTCAATATCAGACTCCTAAGGTATAATGCAAATTGTCAAACATTGAATGTTCGGACAAGATTTTGAGCACATTTGGAAGCCAGCAACGATAATGAGGATTTAATTTTTGCAGATACAATTTCCCAATAATAATTTTTAAGTTCCCTAAAATAATTGAACATAGATATAGATATTGACTTGGAGAACATTTAATAATATTTGAAAGGGGACCCTTAACGCGCATTTGTTTGCTTTTAGCCAACTCATTATATAGAGGTGTTTACAAAGACGATCTCGAGAGTTTTAAATCATGCGATTGAAATTGGATTTCAGAAGCTTCGATTGAAGCTTTCCAGAGCCTCCGTTGAATCATGGACTGGCGGTGGATGTTGAAATTGTTGTAGTGGAGTCTCACTATTTTCCCAACTAAGTCTAATTGGTTTTCATATTTGATAAGCTGCCTTTGTAATTGATTCATCCTTGGATGGAGAATTGTTATATAGGAATGGTTTTGTGTTGCTGGCGAGATGGCTCAGCTTTTCCTTCCTTGTATTTGGATGTAATTTATTTATTTGTTTTACGAATTATATTTAACAAGAGTAAAAGAATGGTGGGTTAAGGGTCTTTATACAGGTTCCGAGGTTCCTTAATGGGTTAAGATTGCACAAAGTTGACCATGTAGTTAGAATAATAAGTAAAAGATGTAGAATTTTATCAGATTTTAGGTGTTAATTTTCTGTCTCATTTCTTTGCAGGATCGAATTCAAATTGTATTATTTATTTTCTTCAAAAATCAAAATGTATCAAAAGCTTGTTTTATGGGGCAGCTTCATTTAAGCCAAAAGCTGTTTCCATTTAAATAAATGTTTTGATTTTCCTGTCAAACAAACACACATTCTCTCTCTCTCTCTCTCTCCTCTCTCTCTCTCTCTCTCTCTCTCTCTCTCTCTCTCTCTCTCCTCTCTCTCTCTCTCTCCTGCGAGCCAGGTAATTAAGTGCATGTCCCTTATTTTCATGTCTTCAAGGTGCCATAATCAATATTAATCAGAAAAAGTTGTTCATGTGGAATTTTAATTAGGCATTTCAAATGAAATCCTGCCGAAATTAAGATTTTTTCATTGTCCTGTATTTCGAAAATTGTATGTTTTTCATTTTCATTTTTACGAATCGTTGTGATAACTGCCTAAAACTTCATGGCTTCCTGATTCTTCCCATGGGAATTGGAGCTCATTTCGATTATAGTTATGCTAATTAAAATATGAGGGGCCAAGAAATATTGAAGTCTGAGGATCATGAAACATTTGAACGAAAAAGAGAAAATGCTAAGTTTTGAAGACTTGGTTCTCGGAAGACTTATTTAAACCCCTACAATTGCTTCATCTTTTTGTAGTGTCATTAACAAGAGTAGAGAGAATTGTTAAGAGATTTCCCGTAAGTGGTAGGATCAGGAAAGCAGCCTTTAATCTAAGTTGAGGTAAAACCATAAAGTTCAAACAATTGCCTTCGTACAAGATGGATATTAAAAGGCAATATGTCTAAGTATCTATTCACAAACATTTTGGCGTATGGATTATCTATTTTTATGGACCTAATTTGACCCGTTCTCCTCAACATCCAACTCATAAGGTATAATCCAAATTGTCAAACATTGACTGTTGGGACGAGACTTTTAGCACATTTAGAACCCAGCAAGGATAAGAATTTTATTTTTGCAGATACAAATTCCAATAATAATGTTTGAGTTATCTAAAATGATTAAACATATTGACTTGGAGAAAATTTAACGATATTGGAAAGGGGACCCTTAACGAGCATTTGTTTGCTTTTAGCCAACTCATTACATACAAGAGTTTACAAAGACGTTCTCGAGAGTTTGAAATCATGCTATTGAAATTCCATTTCAGAAGCTTAGATTGAAGCTTTTCAAAGAGACTGTTGCACCATGGACTGCCAATAGATGTTGAAATTGTTATAGTGGAACCTCGCTATTTTTCCCACTATGTCTAATTGGTTTTCATACTGGATAAGCTGTCTTTGCAATTGATTCATCCTTGGATGGAGAATTGTTATATAGGAATGGTTTTGTGTTGCTGAGGAGACGGAACAGCTTTTCCTTCTTTGGATTTGGATGTAATTTATATATCATTATTTTATGAATTATATTTAACAATAGTTATCAAGACAAAAGACTGGTTGGTTAAGGGTCTTTATGCAGGTTATGAGTTTCGCCATGTAGTTAAAATGATAAGTAAAAGACACATGATGTTTTTCAGATTTCAGGTGTTATTTTCCGCGTCTCTTTTGTTTGTAGGATCATATTGAAATTGTATTATTTATTTTCTTCTAAAACTCAAAATATAAATCAAAGTACGTATTATGTGCAGCTTCAATGAGTCAATAAGGTTAGATGCCATGCGAAGAAAAGAGATTTGATATTCCTCGCAAAATCTCTCTCTCTCTCTCTCTCTCTCTCTCTCTCTCTCTCTCTCTCTCTCTCTCTCTCTCTCTCTCTCTCCTCTCTCTCTCTCCTGCGAGCCAGGGAATTAAGTGCTTGTCATTTTTGTTCATAGCCTTCAAGGTGTCATAATTAAATTCAATCAGAAAAAGTTGTTCATGTGGAATTTTAATTAGCAACTTGTAATGAGATCCTGTCGAAAATTAAGATTTATCCGTAGTCTGTATTTCAAATTTTTTGTTTTTCAGTTTCAATTTCACGTATCGTTGCAATAACTGCTTAGAACTTCATGGCTTCCTGATTTATTTCATTGGAATGTGAGCTAATTTTCATTGATAGTCAGGCTGATTACAATAATGAGGGACCGAGAAAGATTGGTGTCTGGGAATCATTAATCACTTGAACATGAGAAGAAAACAAATGCCAAGGTTTCAGACTTTGTTCTCGGTAGCCATATTTAAAACAAAAATAGTTGCTTCAACTCTTTGTAGTGTTGTTCAGAAGAACACTAATATGAATGTGAAAAAGATAAGGAAGAAACCTCAAGATTCTGTCATTATGTTCACACATTTCTTTCATTTTTTATTATAAATATCTAGAAAGTGAACAACTGCTTTGTCTCTTTTAGTCTTGAGTATGAAACAAAAAGTTTAAAGGTCACGTTTTATCAAGGACAGAAATTCATAGGCTTGTTTGAATCCATCCAGAATTTTATATGAAACTAAATGAGTTATGGGTTTCTCTCCAGGACTTTACAGGGCCTTGTAGTACAAGAAGAAAATGTTTTCCCCTTTCTTTCCAATCCTGATGTAGGATTACTGAAGTTCTGGAAACGGTAGGGCAGAATGAAAGATTGCTGAATAAGTGGATGTCTTTCAGGATGGAAGTCCCTTATCTAGTTGAAGCTTGCGAATAGGAAATGGGCCTTACGAAGTATCCCAGAGAGAGAGAGAGAGAGAGAGAGGAGAGAGAGAGAGAGAGGAGAGAGAGAGAGAGAGAGAGAATTTTCCCAGTATCGTTAGCACGAAGAGATTGAGGAGTTGGATTCCAATATATTTGGAACACGAATAAAGACCGATTCATTACAGTTAACGATGAAATAACCGTTTATAACAAGATCTCTTAGAGTATAAGCCTTTTGAAATAATGAAAGGATATTTCTCTTTTGAAATATCATTAACTTTGTTTTTAATTTATTTCATAAGTTTATTATAAATGAAGCTATCTTCATTGATGGAACTCATGAAACGTGGTTTCCCAATTGTTGTTTGATTATAATAAATATATTTTTATTTCTCTTGTCTACGAATGGTAGTAATCATAATGTCTAAGGTCTTCGATGTAATGGAAAAGGAATCGATTTTATTTTTTGTTTCTGTTTGTACTATATATTTCTATACTTTATAATAGACACTTAGGTGCTGGGAGTAGAGGATTTACATGCAGTACGACACGTTTTCTTTATCTTTAAGCATTGAGGGAAATGGTAACTATATCTTCAATTCATATGGTGTATTGTGGAAGGAATCATAATATAAAAACTCTTCATTTTGTTGAGATATTTCTTAATGTCTAGTCCCTTTTGTCGGTATGACCACTCTCATTCATCTTTACGGGAACTGACGTCATGTTTTAATTCAAAGAACTTCTAGCGATGGAAGAAGTGACAGCCCTTGTTTGCATATTTGTACACAAGGTCTGTATATTATTCTATACACCTTGTTTGTACACTTGTTTGAACACTTAGGATTTAATGAAATGGAAGATATTGACGTGAGGGCAGCCCAGGTAATGAGAAAAATGAGAAGAGGGTGACAGGGGTGAATTTAGCCTGTGGAAGGCCTGGGAAACAAGATTTGTTGGATTAAACATTTCTTTACCAACATGGACATTGGCAAATCCCAATCATCTGGGGGTAAAAAAGTAAATAGATAAACAAACCTCGTGTATTGTTCATATTTGCGTGAGAGGAAATATAATGAAAACAAACTAGAGGAATCAATAGGAAACAGAGGGCAACATTTGGATACTTATATACATATTTTAAGAAATCTTGAAAATATGGAAATTTTATATAATTTGCGAGAGAGAGAGAGAGAGAGAGAGAGAGAGAGAGAGAGAGAGAGAGAGAGAGAGAGAGAGAGAGAGAGATTGCATTGTCATCTCTCATGAGCCATTTAGTTTCATTGTACCTACTCAAAAGTCAAAACCTCATAATAATTTTCTTGGTTTTTCTTTTCACCATTTTAAGGAACTTCTTTCTTAGTTTAATATCAGCAAAATTTATGACCAAATTTTCAGAACTGATGGACCGTAACAAGGCATGTCATGAGGAGAGAATTGTTTGGTTGACAAGTCTTGCCTGACTCATCATTGAGCTAAGATAATTTTTAGTTAATTTTAATTTAGAGAATGATCTCTCACCAAACTAGTCAGAAATCCAAATTAAAAAGTAAATCCTAAGTATTCTACCTTTGGAAAAAGTATCTATGATACATTTCTTTCTATTAACAGGGTATTTATGGCATTTTCAGTAACCATGGTGTCAATCATACATTTTTTAATCATAACAGCTGTCACAAGGGGAAAGCAAACCTCTCATCAACTTCACTATTTGCTGAGATGCGGTTTTGAAGTTCACTGACCAGCAAATAAAAATAATGCAGACAAATCCATTCACATGAAAATTCTCTCTTGGTTGATGGCTTCAGGAGTTGTCCCATAATCCAATGAATCTAATCGTACACTTGGCTTTCTAATTCGTACTTTTTCAGCCGGACTGTTCTATTCCTTCATCAGGAAACACTTCACATTTATCCCTTTGTGATTCCACAAACACTGAGAGAGATTTCTTG
>NC_090737.1:93195859-93205859 GCF_036898095.1 Palaemon carinicauda | reverse complement strand
CCAAGTGTAGTTTGGTTCCTGCCGGCATCCTAAATGTGTTGCTGAATGCATTGAGCCAACGTTAGAGATGGCTTGATGATGGTGCCTTCTGACACAAGACTACATGCAAGTTTATGAGGAGTTGGACTGGCGCTTCCAATGATCTTTTGACGATCATAGTTACTGAGGTTGTAGTCCCCAGGCCTATTTGTTGCCCTGACCTCGCTGCGAATCGTCCTTACCAGCCTTTCCAGCTTGTTAATGTCATTGATGCTATTGCTTTTCTTGACAATTTTGAAAAATTTCAGAGGCTAGCTTTAAATCCAACAACACTTTCACAACCCTTGATGTCCAGTAGAAGCAGTTTTTCGCCAAAGTAGGCAGTGATGCTAGACAAAAACTGTATTCTTGCCACAGTGCCCAAGGCAGGGAGTTACATGCAGTAGAGCCCCAATGTCGTCCCCATCTCTTATGTTTTCAGCCAACGTTGTAACCGTGGACTTAGTGTCTCCTCCACAGGTGCCATCATGGATGGTTGAGATACAGGAACAACTTGCAATTAATCGTAACAGGGCATGTGGTATTGTGCAACAGCAGCATGCAGATCAATAAGCCCACAGAGTTGAAAAGTTAACTCATTGGCACACTGGTCCTGTCTCTCATCATAGAGGTTCTCCAATTGTTCCTTGAACGTGATATTTCTACCTCTATCTAAAGTTGTACACTGAATGACCCTCACCGACTTGTGTGGGTTCTTGCGGCCTTTTGGCTTACACTCATTCCCACAGTACAGACAGTCTTGCTTAAAAACAAAGTCACCACATTGAGACTTCAACAACCTTTTGGAAGAAACAGTGTCAGTTAATGCACACTTTCTTTTTCCTTGTTCGTTATTTCTACTCCTCGAAGTATAGGTATAGTAACATGAATATCACTTCCAGACAGATTTGTACGGATCATTGTTCTTCACTTTGCTTGTGGTGATGATTTTCTGCACAGCCACACCGTCTTGTACGTTTACAGAGGTCTACTGGCATTATATGGAGTGAACAGCCATTTCTCTCCTCCAGTAGCCATGATATGATGTCTGTGACGCCCTGGGGATGTTGCAAGACTGATGTTGGGATGCTGATCACGCTGTTTCGTCACACTCTGAAAAGACAAAAAAAAAAAAAAGTTTTAAAGCACTGATTGAAATATATGGTGAGTACATGTAATGCAATGGTGGATTGTGTGTGTTAAATGAACTCATACATGTACCTACCTGGCCAACCCAGTAAAACCTGACGTGCTAGAATAGGTTAGCATATATCCGTCAATAAAAGTGATTTTTCCACGAATTTAGGTTAAATTTTACCTTTGACCTTTGATTCAACCTTGACATTGATCCCGTATCCCTAAAAATAACTCCAGAAATGGGCTCCCCATCCTGTAAAACAATAATTAAGAGGTATCACAAGACCTTCTATGTCATAGAGATGAAAAATGGAAGATTGATCAAATTTCAGGATGGCTGAGGCCAACATCTTGAAATCTGAAATATGCGGAATGTAGAACAAGTAGCAACGAAGCTAATTTTGCCCTTCTAAGCATATGAAATACATTTCCATATAAATGCTTTCAGTGATTAACATTGCAGGGTAACATATAGGAAGCACTGGGGCGGCAACTTGAATAATGCCAGTATTCACCTGCTAATTATTTTATCTCGTCAATCCATTGTCTTCTCTCCCTTTACCCGTTTCTTTTTGCTATCTCTAGGGGCACATTCTGTTACTCATAATATCCACACACACAGACACACACATACACACACGCAACCTTTACAAGGAAAAAAAAGTCATTTTGTGTATGTGGTTGTAAAGAAAAAATCAGTCATTGTGTGTACGTGGCTTATTGGTAATTACAGCACTGAGGTTGATAAATGATGGACACCTTCCTCCTAAGGTAGGATAAGCTTGCATGTGCAGGTTAATCCTCTTACGTATATATATATATATATATATATATATATATATATATATATATATATATATATATATATATATATATATATATATATATATATATATATTGAATTAAAGTCAAGCATGGTAACTTTAAAATGGTTTATTTTCTAAAAACAACAGTGTTAAACATCTCCATCACAGGAGTATAGCTGGTTTGGTCGGATGACCAATTCAGGTGAAGTATAGATAAGAACTGCCTAAAATATCGATATCACAGATATCGTATATTTAGTTGTCTCAGCACTTAAACACAATATGTAAACTTTACATTAGTCTAGGAAGACACCTGCATCCGGTGGCGACACAATCTTTCACACGGTATGCATTTGTGTTTATGCTTCAGAAAAATGTTACATTGCTGAGAGATGCAAAATGCATCCTGCTATGATTTTGTCTGACTACAGCAAATCTCACGCTAGCTTTTTCTTCCACAATGACATATTACATCATGTGTTTTAAACATGTAATAACTAACTATTACATTAGCTCGGCCAGCTATCTCAATTTTTTTTTTCTAAAAATTTAACAACACGCCAAAATATGTTTACTAGGAGTGTGACTGGATATATGTATTATTCTTTGTTTAACTTTAGCCATAAGCAAATGAGGACGAATGTCCAAATAGGCACATCAAAAAAAATAATAACAACAATGCATATGAAAAGATATTACCAAAGCAAAGAAAAAAAAATGCATGATAAATACAGATCACATATATGGTACATTGTTAGCAAATGATTATATGGTACCAAAAAAAAAAAAATACTGATATACATATGATTCGGTAACTTGTTAAAGAATAATTGTTACCTTTGTCAGAAACATAGATTAACACAATACGGTAATTAATAAAAATATTTGTTACCTTGGTAAAGATTCAATTTTAGTGCACAAACACGAATTCCTGGTATGTACACGTACCACGGTTTCTTACACACACACTCACACACATATATATATATATTTATATATTTATATATAGGGCCTATATATTTTATTAGTTGCCCATAGATTCTGTTATTTTTATTTTTTTTCCTCTTTTCTTTTAACATACCAGCTTATATATTTTATTAGATACCAAGAGAAAAAAAATGATTTATTTTTTTTAAATGTTTTTTAAATGTATTTTTAACAATGCAAATGTTCTATAGTTTCTTCAATTACATATTACTAGCGTAGTAACTGCTTTTCATACACACGCTATTCCCAGAAAATTTTACTCCTTTTAGCGAATGAAGTGCCCACTTTCAAACGGCTTTAAACTGAATTAAATAAGGAGTTTTGTCTGGACATGGCAAAACGTTCTTTTTTTGCTGCAAACTGTTCCTTAACCTACGCCAAACAAGGATGTTCACGGCGATAAATATCATCACCGTCACAACTGTTCCTGCTAGTAGTATGGGGTGAAGAAATTCCATATAAGTCGGTGACAGGTGGTCCATCTCGGTCAATTTCATCAACCGCTTGGTTACCAGTTTGTTGTATGGGAGAGGTAGTGCTGGCATTGTAGTCGTCCACGTGAAGTTCGCGAAGTAGGCTCGTTCTCTGATGATGGTTTTGATATGGTCACCATGGAATTAGGGGAAGTCCCGATACAACCATCTGCTGCAACGAAGATTTTAGCATAGGATGTGGATCCGTCCGGGCATGATACATATTAGCCGTCCTTGTCATATCGTATCCACGAGCCGTTGTTCAATCTGCAATTGAACTCATTATTGTCAAAGGGATAAAGCTTATCCAGACAATTTTCACTTGTATGGGAGAGAGCACCGTCTAGCACTATACCTAACTCGCATGAATCCATTAAGTTTTTATGGAGTTCAAATGAGTCAGCTGTACATATTTTTCTATCCATTGCGTCTGAACAGTGAGTTAATTGATTTAAGTCTTTAATGACCGTATATGTTTCCTTGTCCGGGGAAATCAATACGTGTCCTGTCAAACTGGATATTACTGGATTTGAGTGATTCGTCATGAAAGTCGGAAATGGTGATATCCTGTAAGATTGCCAGGCATCAGAAGAATCAAAGGGAATTGTAATCCTAATCTCGTTATTTTCAACGCTTACTGTAATTAGGCTGTAATAAAATTCTAACCTACGTTCGTCTAACAAAGGAACATAGCCTAGTTTCTCCCGTCTGTTCTCCAGAACTAACTTTAGGTATTTTAAAGGCAACAAATGGGGCGACAGTACACCTTTAGTTGCTAACGTGATAGCTTCTACATAATCTTTGGATTTCTCAATGAAATGTGCAATTCTGTTATGTATGTGATCTAATTTTGAATCATAATACGTTAACGTTGGCAACAAATCATGTATTTCCATAATCTGACTGATATTACTTGAATGTTCATTTACTAAATCCATAATTTGATGTATTGAAGCTAACTGATTCCTTAGTTCTGACATAATCAATTCATCTTCATGAGTCAAGAACTCAATTTTCTTATTTTGATTACTAATCTTAAGACGATTGGAAATTCCTAAACCTAAACTTGCAATAGACCCAAAAATGTTTAATGCAGCAAAAATAAACGGGTTTCATCTTTCTTTATGTTCGTGCCCTACAGTCCACATCAAAAGGTCTCGAGCCAAAGTTTCTGTCTCGTAAGTCTTATTTTGCAAGTCATCAAATAGCATCTTTGCAACATTTAGTGTCGATCCAAGCGAACTCTCTGTAGTCAAAAGAAAATGTCTTCTATGCAACTCATCTAATGAGACAGCAAACCTTGAAATGGCGCTTTTTAAGCTAGTGGCATCATTCTCTGGAAGAAAATTTTCTTGCATATGCACTTCTACAACTACGTTGCTTGATGTAATAAAAACGTCTTCTTGTCTTTCAACTATAGTGCCATATATAAAATTTATACTTTTAGTTTTAGAGCTGGTCCCACACGAGAAAAATGTCTGAGTGAACAATATCACTCCCAACAACAAAAAATTCATCTTGGAAACTTGCAACAAGAAAAATATATGTAGTTACTCCTGTATTGAGAAGAAAACTTTTAATCATACAAATAAAAATCTTTCCTGCACTTCTTTTTTTTTTTATAATTTCTTATGTGAGCCAATGGTACTCTTCTCTCATCCGTGGGTTGGGGTACGTTTTGAACTCTAAACCTATTGGCCGTTAATGTTTCCAAAATGTTAAATGGGCCTTCAAACTTAGGTGTTAGTTTATAATTGAGTCCTTTACGTACATTTACCTGCATATATACATTATCACCCACGGTATATGTTTTAGTTGGCTTCGCTATTTTATCATGATTCCTTTTCATTATGATTTGTGATTCTTCTAAATTCTTTCGAAGGATATCATATCAACTTTTGCTTGCATTTATACATTCTTTTAAAGGATTTGATAGATTAATTGTAGGCATTAATACATGGAAAGGCGTTCTAACTGGGGTACCATACAATGCTTCATGCGGTGACATTTTAATTGATATATGATATGAATGATTCAGAGTGCTCAGTATCGCAGGTATTGCAATATCCCAGTTGGGGTCTGATCCCCCTAGTGTTACTCTTAATATATTTAAAACCTTCCTATTTGCTCTTTCCACTAGCCCATTCGACTCTGGGTGATATATCATGGTATTTATTTTCTTTATGCTAAGGAATTCACACAATGAGGTAAGAAAGTGATTATTAAATTCACCACCCGAGTCTGAGATTATCATGTGTGGAATTCCATGTTTACAAATATAACACTCTAAAAACTTCCTAGCGCATTCAATCGCAGTTTTAGTTTTAAGCGCTATTAGTTCTGTATATTGAGTTAAAGCATCTACAATTACTAAGAGGTGCTTATTTCCTCTGTCTGACTCTTAAAATCCTGTTAACAAATCTAAATGTATTCTTTCAAAGGGTTGATTGGGCACGGGATAAGCCCCTAGGCTGACAGGTGTTTTCGTATGCCCTTTGTTTTCCTGACATGTGCGACAATTAGCTATGTGTCTTTTTATATCTGTAAGCATTGTATGCCAATAAAACAATGATTTGGCTTTCTGTAACATTAATGAGAACCCCGGGTGTCCATGTAATGGATTTGCATGCAACCAATTCAGGACAGTGGAAATAAGTGAGATTGGTACTACTACCTGGTCGTTAGTTACATGTGGTGTATTGCGGGTTTTCCTTGTCACGGTCCTACACAGAATATTATCTTTGATTATATAATTCTGCTGCTTATACTTTATATATCCCTATTCCTTATGATTACCTTTCAAAGCATTTATAATAGTTTCTTTTTTTCTGATCTTTTCTTTGCTCAGTCTGTAATAATTCAGCGCTCCAGCCTAAATCTTCTTGTTCAGATATCGTTTTAACAATAGGCATGGATGTTGATATATCTATTAATTCAGCTAAAGGCTCCGTACAAGATGACACGGGGTTGCGTGATAATGCATCGGCAATGATATTTGCTTTCCCAGGTAAATACCCGATTCTTGCGCCAAAATCTTGAATGATCAAATGCCACCGAGTTCGTTTAGGGCTGTGGTTGAAGCCTTTAAAGAACTCGGTTAGTGGTTTATGGTCTGTAAGAACCTTAACGGGATAACCGTAAATTATGAACTTAATACGCACTAGTGAATTAACAATAGCTAGCCCTTCCTTGTCTATTACTGCATATTTACTTTCGGAAGTTCTCAATTTTCGAGAATAGAAAGATATCGGGAAAAATTGTTTATCATATTGCTGAAGCAATACCCCTCCTACTCCTAAGTCTGAGGCGTCTGTTGCAATGAAGAATTCCTTACCGAAGTCAGGAAATTTTAAGATAGGAGAACTACTCAGTTCATCTTTCAAGGTATTAAACGCCTGTTGATGATGCTCAGACCATATGAAATCTACGCCCTTCTTTGTAAGATCAGTTAAAGGAGCGGCTATTATTGAATAGTTGCGTATAAAACGCCTGTAATATCCACTACAACCCAGAAATTGTTGTATTCCCTTGACATTAGTAGGTATGGGAAAATTACATATAGCCGACACCTTATCATGGACTACTTTAAGACCTTGGCTTGACACCATGAAACCCAAATATATTAATTCTGTTTTGGAAAATTCACACTTACTAATCTTTACCCTTAAGTTATGTTGTCTTAATCTCTGTAGTACTAGTTCTAATTTACGTAGATGTTCTTCTAAGGTGTTGGATAAGATTACAAGATCGTCCATATAGGCATGCAATATATCCCCTAACAAGTCTCCAAACACTATGTTAATCATTCTTGTAAATGTTATGGGAGCACAACGTAAACCAAAAGGCATCCGTAAAAATTCATAATGTCCCCTGGCTGTGCTGAAGGCTGTGTATAGGATACTATCTTCTTCTAATGATATCTGGTGAAAGCCTTTAAGTAAGTCCAAACTGGTAAAATATTTATTCTGACCCAACAAAGACAAAATATCGTCAGTACATGGCACTGGGAATCGATCAGGGATCGTCTCCTCGTTTAGACGACGGAAGTCTACGCAGATACGCCATGTTCGATCTTTTTTTCGGTACAACTATTAATGGAAAATTATAAGGGCTGTTTGATTTCCTAATGACTCCTTCTTCTAGCATTTTACCTACTTCATCATTTATTTCATTCTGGAATCTCATAGGGAGTCTGTACAAGGGTACATAGATAATTTTCTGCTTATCCTTTAACCTTATTTGATTGTCGATCACATCTGTTTTTCCTAAGGATCCATCCGTAGTGGAAAAAACATCATGATATTTAGTTAAAAGTCCAAAAATTTTCTGCTGAATTTCTTCGTCTTGAATGTCTTTATTGATTTTATTTTTAATAGATTACAAAAGGGATTCATCCGCAACTGATTGAGTGTGGTTGATTTCAGCAACGGTAAGAATACGATGTTTATAAACTTCTACATCCAAGATATGTTGATTTTTTTGAATTACTAAAGTGTTATTTAAATGATTACAGACTTCAATATTACATTGTTGATGTGAGCCTACTGTATAAATAGCTTGTGTTTTGACAATCCGTTAGTTTTCAAAGTGTCAGAAAGGATTAATATTTCAGATCCCGGTAATGTTTTCTTTATTTGCACTATTAAATTTGAAGGTAGGTTTGGCTCGATAGATTGCGTGCAAGATGATATTAAGGGTGAACGAGAATTCTGCTGGGTCGCGTATATTATTTCTTTATTAGTGAGACTAGTTATTGGTTCTTCAACGTACGTTACGGTTACATTTGTCGTCTCCTTTTTATCCAAAACTGACTTTAAAGTATTAGAAGACTTATAGAATTTCCCTTTGATATACACGCCGTGCTTTGCAGGAGCTAAGATAATGTTTTGATTTCCCATAGATGGGTATCCTATAATTACAGCTGGATACATATTAATGTTTTTCACAACAACAAATGTATCGGCAAACGTGCGATTACCGACTCTGAACTGAATATGAGTTATGCCTATGACGTTTAATTCATTATTTCCTATACCTGAAAGTCTGATTCCTGATTTTTCAATCGGAAAGTTCGAAAACAACAAATGATGCGTCTTCAAATCCATAATATTACGTGGACTACCAGAGTCAAAAAATAACGTAAAGGACTTGTGTTCTAAATTTACAGCATATAAGGTTGGCCGTAACTCATTTTGGCTTATTATTGTATGAATTCGTTGCAAATCTACGGGAGCATGCACTGTTTTACTTAATTCGGCCGTGTGTTTCATAGGAAAATCTATTGTCTCACAATTATCTGATAAAACATTAAATTGATTATTCAATACTATTGATGTTGACATGAATGACCTTGACCCAACATCACTCTCTTCCCCACTGGAGTTAATTATGTGGTATTTGCTTTGCTCTGCACATTCTGAAAATTAGTCTGACCTTGCGAGGTCTGGTTTGACGACCCAGGCTCAGCGTTATTCGAAGAAGTGTTTGTTTGTTTCGGATTCTGAACTACGTAGACGTTTGGCTGTTTCTTCTTATTGTTAAAATGAGGATTTTTCTTTTTATTTCCATATGGAACTGACTGTGGAATTGACTGTGTATTTCTAGGATTCTGTTGTGTCTTACGCGAGTAGCACTGACTATATGAATGAGTCGAACTATTATGTATCGAACAGAATTTCGTTCTGCAGTCCGCGATCAAGTGACCTTGACGTTTGCAATTATAACACGTCATTCTCGCAACTTGACTATCATTAACTACATTTACTTGTTGTGGCTTTGTTTCATTGTTGTCAAAAACTTGAGTTAACACGGGATCAAGATCAGGACACTTAGATATGTTTTCTTTTATCTGTTTATATACATCCAATTCCGCACTTGCAGGCGTTAACTTTTTATCAAAACACCGCACTAAAGCTTCAGGCAACATAAGTGTCTTGCAAGTTAAATACATTAATCGTAAAAAATCTTTCACGGAGATGTTATCTCTAGTAACCAAAGTGGAATTACCTAAAATATCTTGATATTCATTAAGCCTATCAGCTATGAGAGCTGCTCTCTCAATAACATTAAGCCGATTCATAGTGGCTTGATTAAGTGTATTTCTTAACGTTAATACTACATCCAAAGCTTCTTCACCCTCATAGACCCCGCGTAACCTAACTTTGAAATCATCCCAGGTAACTGCTTCTTGAAATGAAACACCTCTTAAATACGCACTCGCATCCCCCTTTGAAAAATCTATAAAACTTTTAGCTTCTTGTAATTGTACAAAAGGGTCTACGATTTGTTTGGCATTTAAATGGGCATCGACGGATGAAATTCATGACTCCACATTTTGAGGCAAGAACCCATTAACCCGACCCTGAAAAGGAAGGATTGCAGACCTGGCATTTACAAGCGTCACAATCGGGAGAGGATTAATCTATCCTACGCCACTAGGTCCAGGGATGGGGCTCAAAGGGGTGTCATAATTACTGTATTTCTTTTCCTATCTCTTCGACCCCTTGCAATTCTATCAAAATATCTATATGAATACAGAAGTCCACTGCATAAACGCATAAGCACCCAATGATAAAGATT
>NC_090737.1:93171210-93190359 GCF_036898095.1 Palaemon carinicauda | reverse complement strand
TTGCTTTATCTTTTTAGTGGCATTAACAAGAGTAGAGAGACTTGTTAACAGACCATTTCCGTATGTGATAGGATCAGGAAATCAGCCCTTAAACTAAGTGGAAGTGAAACCATAAAATTCCAACACTCGCCATCCTACACGAAAGATATTAGAAGGTAATATGTCTAAGCCTCCATTTCCAAACATTTTGGCTTATGTATTATTTTATTTTTATGGACCGAATTCGTATCCATTCTCCTCAACATCTGACTCAAAGGTATAATGTAAATTATCAAACATTGAATGCTGGGACGAGAATTAAGCACATTTAGAACCCAGCAAGGATAATGGTAATTTTAATTTTTGCAGATACAAATTCCAATAATGATATTTGAGTTATCCAAAATAATTAACATAGATATCGATATTTGGCTTGGATCGACATTTGCAGCGGATGGTGATCTGGGGCAGAAATAAACCACAGAATATAAGCAGGATGGAAGAATTGGAAAAAAAGTCCGTGGAGTAATATGCGATAGTAAAATATGGGTTAAGTTGAAAGGTAGAGTACACAGGACAGGTGTGATACCGGCAATGATGAATGGAGCGGAGACGTGGGCAATTAAGAAGACAGAAGAGAAGAAGATGGATATGGCAGAGATGAGAATGTTGATATGGATGTTTCGGATGACACGAAGAGATAAGATACGGAATGAAGTAATTATGGGTACCACAGGAGTTAGAAAACTATCAGATAAGATCGAAGAAAGTAGACTGAGGTGTACTGTCATTTCATGAGAAGAGATGAACAGTATATTGGGAGGAGAGTGATGGAAATGGAGGTACAGGGAACGAGAAGGAGAGGGAGACCAAAGCTAAATTGGGTGGACTGTATCAAGGATGACCTTCGATCAAAGGGGACTAACTGGTGATGAGGTGTGGGACAGAGGTAGATGGGAAAAGATGTAGACAAAGAAGAAGAAAAAGAAGATCAATATTGACTTGGAGAACATTTAATGATATTTGAAAGGGACCCTTAAACGAGCATTTGTTTGCTTTCAGTCCACTCATTATATGCAAGGGTTTACAAAGACGTTCTCGAGAATTTTACATCATCCCTATTGAAATTGTATTTTAGAAGCTTAGATTGAAGCTTTTCAGAGAGACTGTTGCATCATGGACTGGTGATGGATGTTAGAAATTGTTATAGTGGAGTCTCATTATTTTCCCAACTAAGTCTAATTGGTTTTCATATTGGGATAAGTTGCCTTAGAAATTGATTCATCCTTGGATGGGAGATTGTTATATAGGAATGGTTTTGTGTTGCTGGGGAGACGGAACAGCTTTTCCTTCTTTGGATTTGGATGTAATTTATATATTAATATTTCACGAGTTATATTTAACAATAGTAATCAAGACAAAGGAATGGTTTGGTTAAGTGTTATTATGCAGGTTACGAGTTTAATTATTGCGTTACAATTGGACAAATTTCGCTATGTAGTTAAAATAATAAGTAAAAGACACATGGTGTTTTTCAGATTTCAGGTGTTATTTTCCGCGTCTCATTTGTTTGTAGGATCATATTGAAATTGTATTATTTATATTCTTCTAAAACTCAAAATATATATCTGAAGTACGTATTATGTACAGCTTTCAATGAGTCAATAAGGTTAGATGCCATTCAAAGAAAAGAGATTTGATATTCCTCGTGAAATCTCTCTCTCTCTCTCTCTCCTCTCTCTCTCTCTCTCTCTCTCTCTTTCTCTCTCTCTCCTGCAAGCCAGGTAATTAAGTGCTTGTCATTTTTTGTTCATGTTTTCAAGGTGTCATAATTAAATTTAAGCAGAAAAAGTTGTTCATGTGGAAATTTTAATTAGCCACTTGTAATGAGATCCTGGTCGAAAATTAGGATTTTATCCGTAGTCTGTATTTCGAAATTTTCATGTTTTTCATTTTCAATTTTACGTATCGTTGCAATAACTACCTAGAACTTCATGGATTCCTGATTTTATTTCTTTGAAATGTGAGCTAATTTGAGATTGATAATCAGGTTGATCACAATAATGAGAGACCGAGAAAGATTGGTATCTGGGAATCATTTAATCACTTGAACATGAGAAGAAAACAAATGCCAAGTTTTTCAAACTTTGTTCTCGGTAGCCATATTTAAAACAAAAACAGTTACTTCAACTTTATATAGTGTTGTTAAGAACAGAGACACTTTCATTTGATTTGAAAAAATGATAAGAAAAACCTCAACATTCTGTCGTATATTGTTTACATATTTTCTTTCATTTTATTATTATAAATAGTCAGCCTTATCTCTTATAGTCTTGATTAGTAAACACAAAGTTTAAAGGTCACGTTTTATCAAGGACAGAATTTCATAGGCTTGTTTGAATCCATCCAGAATTTTATATGAAACTAAATAAGTTGTGGGTTTTCTCTCCAGGACTTTACAGGGCCTTGTAGTACAAGTAGAAAATGTTTTCCCCTTTCTTTCCAATCCTGATGTAGGATTACTGAAATTGTGGAAAACTGTTGGACATGAATGAAAGATTAATGAATAGGTGGATGTCTTTCAGGATGGAAGTCCTCATCTAGTTGAATCTTGCAAGGAGAAAAGGGGCCTTACGAAGTAACCTAGAGAGAGAGAGAGAGAGAGAGAGAGAGAGAGAGAGAGAGAGAAGATGAGAGAGAGAGAGAGAGAGAGAGAGAGAGAGAGAAAATTCCCCGTATTGTTAGCACGAATAGATTGAGGAATTGAATTCCAATATAATTGGAACACGAATAAAGACCGATTCATTACAGTTAACGATGAAATAACCGTTTATAAACAAAAGCTCTTAGAGTATAAGCCTTTTGAAATAATGAAAGGATATTTCTCTTTTGAAATATCTTTAACTTTGTATTTAATCTATTTCTTAAGTTCATTATGGATGAAGCTATTTTCATTGATGGAACTCATGAAACATGGTTTCCCAATTGTTGTTTGATTATAATAAATATGATTTTATTTCTCTTGTCTACGGATGGCAATAATCATATGTCTAAGGTTTCCGATGTAATGTAAAAGGAATCGAATTAATTTCTATTTCAGTTTGTACTATATATTTCATACCTTATAAAATAGATACTTACTGTAGGTGCTGGGAGAAGAGGATTTACATACAGTACGACACGTTTTCTTTATCTTCAAGCATTGGGGGAAATGGTAACTATATATCTAATTAATATGGTGTATTGTGGAAGGAATCATGATATAAAAATGTTGCTTTTGTTGAGATATTTCTTAGTGTCTAGTCCCTTGTCGGTATAACAACTCTCATTCATCTGTACAGGAACTGACGTCATGTTTTAATTCGAAGAACTTCTAACGATGGCAGAAGTGACAGTCCTTGTTTGCATATTTGTACACAAGGTCTGTATATTATTCTATACACCTTGTTTGTACACTTGTTTGAACACTTAGGATTAAACGAAACGGAAGATATTGACGTGATGGAAGGCCAGGTAATGGGAAAAAGGAGAAGAGGGTGACAGGGCTGAATTTAGCCTGTGGAAGGCCTGGGACACAAAATTTGTTGGATTACACCTTTGTTTACCAACATGGACAGTGGCAAATCTCAATCATCTGGGGGTGAAAAAGTAAACAGATAAACAAACGCCGTGTATTGTTCATATTTGCTTGATATGAAATATAATGAAAACAAACTAGAGCAATCAATAGTAAAAAGAGGGCAACATTTGGATACTTATATACATATTTTAAGAAATCTTAAAAAATATGCACATTTTATATAATTTGAGAGAGAGAGAGAGAGAGAGAGAGAGAGAGAGAGAGAGAGAGAGAGAGAGAGAGAGAGAGAGAGAGAGAGAGAGTTTACATTGTCATCTTTCTTGAGTCTTTTAGTTTCATTGTACCTACTCAAAAGTCAAAACCTCATAATAATTTCCTTCATTTTTCTTTTCACCATTTTAAGCAACATCTTTCTTAGTTTAATATCAGCAAAATTTATGACCAAATTTTCAGCATTGATGGACCATAACAAGGCATGTCATGTGGAGAGAATTGTTTGGATGACAAGTCTTGCCTGGCTCATCCTTGAACTAAGATAATTTTTAGTTAATTTTGAATTAGAGAATGTTCTCCCACCACATTAGTGAGAAATCATAATTAGCAAGTAAATTTTAAGTATTACTTCTACATTTGGAAAAAGTATCTATGATATATTTCTTTCTATTAACAAGTTATATATAGCAGTTTCAGTAACCCTAGTGTCATCCAAACACTCATGAATCATAACCTCAAAGTCACATATTTCATCAGAGATTTCTATTCTTAAATTGTTTTGTGCAAGCTTCCTTGATGCCCCCAGTGACATTTGAGTAGTGCCACAAGGGGAAACCAAACCTCTCGTCAACTTCACTATTTGCTGTGATGCGGTTTTGAAGTTCACTGACTAACAAATAAAAAAATGCAGGCAAATCCATTCAAGTGGAAATTCTCTCTTGACTGATGGCTTCTGGAGTTTTCCCATAATCTAGGAATCTAAACGCACACTACGTTTTCTAATTCGTACTTTTTCAGCCGGACCGTTCTATTCTTTCATCAGGAAACACTTCACATTTATCCCTTCGTGGTTCCGCAAAATCTGAGAGATTTCGTGAGGATTACAGCAGTGGTGAGGTCAGTTAATTCTTACTGTAAAGATTTGCAAGTCTGATTGAATTGCTCAAGGACTTTTTAGTAACTAAAATTAAAGTCTGTTTCACGCTTACACATTGTATCCGACAATGTATATGTGCAATGTTTTGGATCACCTTCTTCAAAATAATCATATGCAATTCTATCCAATATATCAAGAATTTCGCTGGAGCGTTTGATGAGGTCCTAGCATAACATCTGGACCAGACCAATATGTTTCACTTAATTAATTTGGTATCTGCAGTCCGTTTTCCTCAAAGCATTCTCTAAGTTGGTGACACGTTTTGTGAAACCAGAAAAAAAAATAATGGATAAAAACACAGCTAACCTACAAGATCTAAAGCAGACTGTACGACCAAATTGAGGGAGTGAACAAAACATGGAACAAATATGGCTAAATGAGTTGCCTTAATAATCAGAGCATGCTTCCTGCTGTATTGTACCACGTGTTTTAAACTTGCCTATACAATGTAATGCTATTGCTTTTTATATCTTTTTCCCTCCCACACTGATAATAGACCAACCTGTTTAAGCTGGTTATCTCAAGTTCAGCTTGAATGTTTTTTGGCATTTTTGCTCTCAAGCTCTTATATATAAGCTCATTATCTGTTGAATAAAGGTTACTTGTTTTCACCTCACCTCTCATCAAACACTTAACAGTTATGTTTGTCGCAGTGGTAACCACTGGAGTGACTACTCCACACCGACTTTTTCACCCACCTATTTGCTCCACCCTTGTTACACTGCCGGCCATTAAACCTGACTCTCCGCCACACACCGCCTCAATAAATCTGCCACCCTCCACCACCGGAAAAGTGTTTGCCTGGTTCCAGCACGTCGAAGTTCAGGTTTGCATTAAGGGCATGACTCATTCAAGCAGCAAAGAAAACTATGGCTTTGCGGTGATCACTGAGTGCACATTCCCAAATATCTCCAATTGGCTTTGCGACCTCCTTCAAGAACTCCATTAGCCCCTCCACTCCTGATGAAGAGGATAACCATTCAGCACTGACCGAACCTGACGTGAATGTGGTAAGATGCAGATGCCTGCCCCAGAACATGACGGATTAGTGACAAAGCTGTTCACCACACACATACGCCGCCCCTCACTTACGTCCTAACAAACAACCTCTACCACCACTTGATGGCACCCATTAGCCACAGTTATGCTACTACCTTTAAAGATTCGTGGCTTGTGTGAAGATATATGTGGATAGTTGTCAGTGGCCAAAAAGCTTGTAAGTAGCCTCCTGTGTCACTAGTCTTTTCTTTTTACATGATGGAGGTACTAATGTCACTCTCCAGGACACGATGTAATCATTCTAGGCCTGCTGACATCTGCCTGGTAGCTGCCAATGGCTCTTGGGATACCCACTCACATCTGTGAGAGACTTGCATTATTGTTTGAGAGTTCCAAATACTATTGGAAGATTCTAGTTGCTGACATAACACTGCCAATAATCAGTGTAGGTTTCATCAACACACTCATATTTGTTGACATCTCTTCAATCTGCCTTTTGTGGGGATTACAGAAGTCTAAACATGCAGACAGAACGGGATCTTTACTGCCTCCCCAACATCGCTGCAAGAACTGGATCACTACACCTTCCCCAAAAGTGCCGACAATACCTCCTACTTATCCAAAGCGAAGTGGTCTTCCAGTTTCGACCTTCTGAAGGTGTATTATCAGGTGCCTATGAACCCAGAAGACATCCCCAAAACTGGCATCACCACTCCCTTTGGGACACACCCATTCAATTACTCTTGATTTTTTCTTCGTAATGTTGGGGCCACTTTTCAACGTCTCATAGATAGCATCATTAGGGACCTCTCCTTCTGCGTACCATTCTGTTTATGTTATATGGATGACATAATTGTATTCTCTTCCTCCAAAGAGGAACATCGCCATCACCTACGCATCGTTCTCGACCCTGTACAACAGAATGACCTTGTAGTTCAGTACAAGTGTACCTTTGGTGCCAAGGAAGTACCGTTCTTAGGGCACTGCATCACTTCTGAAGGAGTCCACTGCCACCCTTGGAAGGTAACAGCTGTTCAGAAACTACCCAGTCTTTCGATGGTTAAAACACTGCAAGAATTCATGGTGATGATAAAATAGTATTACCGGTTCTTGCAAGCCATTGCTGCCATTCTTGGTCCCGCTATGGTAAGTTAAAAGACCTGAAGTGGGGTCTGATGAAGTAAGCGGGCTTTTGCAATGCAAAGAATGCCCTATCAACTGCTGCTGTTCTAACTTTTCCTATGCCACATGCCCCTCTCCTTCTTTGCACCGATGCCAGTTACGTTGCTATTGATGCAGTGCTTGAGTAGATGGTCAATGATTCAAACCCCCCCCCCCCCCATTGGCTCTTGTCAGTAGAAAACTATCCAAGGCAGAATCCAGGTACTCTACCTTCAACTGTGAATTGCTGAGGGTGCATTTGGCTGTGTGTCACTTTCGCCATTGATTAGAGGGTACATCTTCACCCAACTCCGCTGTGGTTGTATACTGATACTGTATGAAGAAACACATTGGCTGCTATTCACTGGGGATTGGATAACACCACCATGGCAGAAGCCAAACGAAAAAGGCCAAATTACCAATCCTGCAGAACATCCTGCATATCCTTCAATTGGGAAGACATCACCCTCATCGATTCAGTGTCATCCTCCTCTGTGATATCAGTACCGGTAAGCCATGTCTGTGGATACTTGGCCTCTCATATCCCTCATGTTACTTTACTGCACAGGTACTGAAGAGGATGTTCATTTGGCCCGTCATTACTTACAACCCTTCAACCAACGGAATAATTGATTGCTTTCATCGCAGCTTCAAACCAGCTTTGATGCTCCTTTGCAATGACTGCAAGCGGGTTATTTAGCTTTCCTGGGTCCTGCCTGGATTATGAACCACTCTTAGGAACAGCTTCGATGTCTCGGGAGATAAAATGATGTATGGCACCTGTTGTTTATCCCTGCTGATTTTTTGTCTTTTTGCAGCCTACCCCGACAGTCTCCAGTGCCTAAATCATGTTGTGTGTGATTTGCTCCCTGACACCAGACTTACAAGCCTGCAGCAAAGCAACACTTACCAAAAGATTTAAACCCCAAAACACATCTTCATGCACACTGACACTTTCAAGCCACCACTGACATCGCATACAAAGGCCCTTTCCTTGTTATCCATCGCAAGCCGAGGGTTTTTTCATCCAAATTCGGGGAAAAGAAAATTGGGTCGCCATTGAACCCCTAAAACCTGTATATCTCCAGTAAGATGACCCGCCTACAGCCTACAGGCCGACCAAGGGAAAGTCCCGTGCCAACAAGAAGAGTTGGCTGTAATACACTACGCCTACAGTTCTCCTCTGTAGGGCTGGGCTCCCTATTTCACATGTACTATTTTTGTGGGGACCCTTGTAGAGCACATGTATATCATACACACTCATAAATTGAGATGTGATTGTTCATTTTTCTCTCTGACCTTCTCGCTTTCTTCCACATTAATATTAGAAAAACCTGTTTAAGTTTACCATTGCCTGTTTCATATTAAAGTTTTTATTTTATTGTTATCCTCGACTGTTTGTATATTAGTTTATGTTGTTGCGTTCATAAACCAGACTTGTCAAGCCCATCCTTATGTTAAGATCTAGTCACAGCCTACCACAGTCTGGGTGCAATATTCACAGGTATTAATGAGTGTCAGGGGGAAATATTAGCTTGGAAAAGAACACACCATGATAAATATTCACTTAGAATAGTGAGTGTCAGTATGAAATATTTGGTGGCAATACAGTGTTTTGGGGAAATATTTGGTGGGAAGAGGGAGCATTGGTAATAAATTCTGGGTATTGGAATGTTCAAGGTGAAATATTCCCAGGAAATAGAAAGTGCTCTGGTGAGATGTGCTTGAAATACTGAGCTTCAAATACCTTGTGATCACAATTCATCTTAAAACATTGAAAGGATTTCTCTCAAAGTTTGTGCAAAGGTAGACGTGCGTAGGTGTGCTAGATAAGATATACTATTTTTCTGTGTCTGTATACATAGAGGTAAGGTTTCTTATTTGTCTGGCCTACTTTATTTATAATTTTTTTTGCTTTTTTAGGTGGCACTCCTGTTTAATAGATTTTTCTATGATCTATACCTAGAATATCAGTCATCGGGGTGATCTACATTTCACAAATCCTTTCTGGGCGAGAAATTATCAGTTAGTTGCGTTTGTATGAACGGAAATTGTGCAATCATCAATATTACTTTAATTGGATTTTTACTAGTGACAAGTACAAGTGGTTATTCATCATCATCATCATCGTCTCCTCCTCCGATTATTGACACAAAGGGCCTCGGTTAGATATCTACAGTGTTCTCTATCTTGAGTTTTTAAATTAATACTTCATTCATCGTCTCCTCCTTCACGTTTCTTAGTCCTTAACCATGTAGGACTGGCTATTAGTAGACATGTATTGGTTTAGCTACATGGCCAAATGTGTTGTATGTAAGTTTGAATGAGCTCTATTTAGATGTAATGTCTGTCGTTCCCTTCATTTCGCGATTTTCGCTTCACCCATTCATCTTATTTATTTATTTTTTTACCCTTTTTTGGTCCATCCCTCCTTGAATATACTTTCATTCTGTCTCTGTTACTTGATCATTTCCTTTCTTCCTACCATTTTCCACCCTCCCATTCCGTACTCCCCATTCATGCAACGTAAGCTCAAAAGGATGGCATATGGATGGGATAATCACAGTCATAAGTGAACATGAAGTGATTATTGGTGAGTTGGAAAGACACGAGTGAGTACTGGAAAGCCAGATCTGGACAGTCGCTGTCAACTAAGCGAATTCTGGCAACACAAAATTAGAAATGTCTCTGAAAAGGTTGATAATCCAGCGTTTTCAATCAATCAAGATAACACTTCAAACACCGAGAGCACCAAAATAATGAGAGAATGATCAATGCTAAGGGAGTTAAGGAAAAGAATCTCTTGATAATATGATCAACATGTGCTTCCGCTAAATTCACTGTGAGAAGAAACTAGGTTTGTAAAGCACCCAAAGATATACCAGCTGTTACTCAGAGATTTACTGTAAATGGAAATATCGTTGTAGATTTCTCGGATAAGAGGATTAGAGACGAGGCATTAAATGAGGTAATGAATATGGCTGTTAATATCCAGGTAAGAAAGATTAAGAAGCTGAAGCCAAAATTAATGATATGCAATATATTCCATGGTGAAGACGATGTAATAAATGTTTTTATTAAATTTTAATAATTATTAGAAGAAATATTCAAAATGTCGAGTAGATAAATATGTTATTGAAGAAACCTGTGTCGGATGGAAATGCCCACTTTATTCTAAAAGGAGATCCTGGAATTCGAAAAACTATTCACGATCATGGAGGTAAGGTTATGTTACGACGAGGCCCGTACAACACATGTTATCCACTAGGTACCTCGATACCACCTGCTTTCATTGGCAAATATAAGAACATTTTGGAAATAAATGCGAGTTCAAACCTGATGATAAAGTGTATGGAAAATGTGAAGGAAGTCACAATACTAAGTGAGAAGTATAAATTAGACTAATTTAAAAAAAAAAAATAATTTGGAAAGTTTGAGAAATTTCAGAGGATGTCAAAAACTGCGGCTATGTATATTTTCAATGTTTTGGGAATCAAACAATGTTAATCAAGTAGTTAACAAATGAGAAATATTTTTATATATTTCCAATATATGAAACATGGATAGAATTATTTTTTAAGGCTAAGATAGCTGAAGTGACCTTCAGTATACATGATTTCTATCTCATTTCGAGAGAGGGCAAGCTGGAAGGCGGAGAAGGGAGTTTAGCTTCTTGTTCTTAATGGTTATTCTTATCTCAAGATAGTATAAAGAACTATTGTAACAAGTTTCGAGTATGTGGAAATAAATTTTACACACCGAAATAAGAAAATATTTAATGTGTTAGTTTAGAAACCTCTAAGAACAAATGCAAAAAACGAAATTGGTTATATGTGGAGATACAAATATTTGACTGGATGTAGCTGCCTTTAGTGAACCACTGGAATCATAATAATTGGTTAATAATGATGATTGTGTAACAGCTTTGGCTAGGTATACGTTGCATTTAAGGGAATAGATAAAAGTTTTTCATCAGGTATATTTTTGGTGTACCACCCATATGTCATACGATGGTATATAGTAACGACTTTTCTCTTTTTTGTATATATTATCCTTTATGTCTTCACTCTCCCCTCGCAATGACAGCAACTTGCATGAACCTGTCTGCCTATTTCTCATTGTTAACTGTTAACAGAACCAGTTGCCAGTTAGATAAGAAATAGCATGTTGTATTTTGGGACATTCTTGCTGGGACCTAGTGTGTATATATACCCGATGTGTCTATATTAAAGTACTTGGTTGCTTTCATCCTGCTTTTGAGTCACAATCTACTCTTGGCTCATCACATTGGTGACCCCGGAAGTCTACTCGCTCCTCCCTCCTTCCCCCCTACTCACTATTACCATGGCCGCCACATTGAAACTTTTATTGTTCGCCAGGGGAGAGGCGTTTGCTTGGTTTCAGCGCGCAGAAGTCCAGTTTTGCATCAAGGGGGTGACTCGCTCAACCACCAAAGCAGATTTATGTTTTAGTGGCGATACCCGAGGACACCTTCCCAGAAATCTCTGACTGGCTTTGTGAACAAGGAAACATCCCAATAGCTTATGACGCCCTCAAAACTGCAGCAGTACTTGCTGTCGCCAGCCACCCGTATAGTAAAGCTTTTTCAACTCTCTCAACAATCATTGCGGGACCAAAAGGCTTCGCTCTCCCTCAGGGAAATGACCTGTAGCCCTCGCCTGCAACCTGCCACAGAAAGGTCTCCTCGTGAGGTGAACCTACTTTGGGGCCTTTGGGTACGCCGTTTACCCGAACATGTACGCGCTGCCATACCCGATGTCAATAGTTTACCCACAAAGGACTAGATAACTAAAGATGACGCCCATGAGGACAGCCACTTCACGACCTTCAAAATCTCCATCAACGCCTTGAGTCCTGACGAAGAGGACATCTAATCAATGTCAACCAAAGCAGACAGGAATGCTGTAGGACACACACACGTACCCCGTTATGTTCCGGAGCGGCGACAAAGCCACCCATCACCCACTACTCGCTCGAGCCCCAACCAACGACTTCTACAGCCACTTACTGCCGCCCATCAGCCGCAGTTTTTTTAGTACCACTCCAGATTCGGGGCTGCCATGAAGAAAAATGTGCCAAGGAGTGTCAGTGGCCAAAAAACTTGTAAGTAGGACATCGCTTGTTGTGGTGGCCTCCTTTGTTTCTAATCTATTCTTTTTACATATTGCAGGAACGGGCGTGCAATTTTTGGTAGACATGGGTGTTTGTCGTTCTCTTTTGCCAAGGGAACTCTTCAGTCTGCTGATGTCCGCCTGGTAGCTACCAACGGATCTGCAATACCCACCTACGGTTATGAAAACCTCACATTATCATTTGGAAACGGCAAATTTAACTGAAAGTTTCTCGTTGCTGATGTCACATTGCCAATCCTCGGAATTCCTCTCTCATTTCCACCTTCTGGTCAATGTCGCCCACCGATGATGGGTCAACGCAGACTCGTACTTGTCGACACGTCTTCAACCTGCCCCCCCCCCCCTCCAGCCTATGCCCTCCTCCTCGCGTTGTACCCAGAAATTTTCCGTCCAGAACTTTTTCAAATACCCACGGTTCATGCCAAACATGGTATTTATCACCATATCAAGAATACGAGACCACCAGTATTTGTCAAATTCAGACGTCTGTTACCGCATCGATTGGCAGTTGCCAAATAGACGCTCGCCAAAATGGAAGAAATGGGCCTTTGCCAAAAGGCCTGCAGCCCATGGTCGTTACCCTTACACATCGTCCTGAAGAAAGATGTCTCCCTCCGTCCGTGTGGGGATTACAGGCGCCTGAACATGCAAACAGAACTGGATCACTACCCCCTCCCAAACATCCCTGACGTCCTCCTACCTGCACAAAGCAAAGGTTTTCTCCACGCTCTAACTCCTGAAGGGGTATTATCAGGTGCCTAAGAACCCAGAAGACATCCCCAAGACCGCCATCACCATTCCCTTCGGTACATACACCTGCAATTACTCCTGTTTTGGCCTTCGTAATGCTGGGGCCACTTTTCAACGTCTCATGGATGGCATCCTAGAGGACCTCCCCTTCTGTGTATGTTACGTGAACGACATACTTGTGTTCTCTTCCTTAAAAGAGGAACACTTCCGTTACCTGCGCATCGTGCTCAACCGCCTACAACAAAATGGCCTTGTAATCCGGTACGACAAGTGTATCTTTGGCACCACATCACTCCTGAAGGAATCCATCCCCTCCCTGAGAAGGTAGCAGCCGTTCAAAGCTTCCCCACGCCCTCGACTGTCAAAGCACTGCAGGAATTCTTGGGTATGATCAACAATTATCACCGATTTCTGCCAGCCATTGCTGCCACTCTTGCTCCTCTTTACACTTCCCTCAAGGGCAAGCCAAAACACCTGAAGTTGAGCCCCCTTCAAGAAACGGCCTTCTGCAACGCAAAGAATGCCCTATCAACCGCTGCTACTCTCCCTTTTCCCGTCCCACATGCCCCTCTTCTTCTCGCAACTGATTCCAGCGACATTGCTATTGGTGCAGTACTTGAACAGGTAGTCAACGGCTCGCCCCACCCATTGGCCTTATTCAGCAGAAAACTATCCAAAGCAGAATCGGGTTATTCTACATTTGGTCACAAATTGCTGGCGGTGATCTCTGCTGTCCGTTATTTTTGCCATTTCTTAGAAGGTACGCCCATCATCATTTGCACAGACCACATTCCTCTAGTGCACGCCTTCACTCGACAGTCTGACATCTCTCCGCCATAGCTGAATACAATTGCACCCTTCAACACGTCCCTGGGAAAATGAATCCTGTTACCGATGCCCTGTCAAGAAACATGTTGGATGCCTTTCAATTGGGATTGGATTACAACACCTTGGCTGAACCTTAATGGCAGGATCTAGAGTATCAAGCATGTACATCCTTCCGTTGAGAAGATGTCCCCCTCGACGACTCCAACACCACCCTCCTCTGTGACGTCATTACTGGTAGACTGCAACCGAGGATTCCTGCTACCAAGCGCTGACAGGTGTTTGATTTCATTCACGGTTTTTCATATCCTTCGCACCATTCTACTGTACAACTGCTGAAGATGAAGTTCATTTGGCACGGCATTACTGTTAAGGATTGGGTCTGTGCCTGTACTTCTTGCCAAACTTCCAAAGTACATCAACTCACGGATTCAGGTGTGGCACCTTTCCTCAACCTCAGCGTCGTTTCACCCACATTCACGTTGACGTTGTAAGCCCCTACCCACATCACAAGGATATCGTTACCTGTTTACCGTCATCGACCACTCCACTCGTTGGCCTGAAGCCATTCCCATGGAAACTGCAACAGCTGCCTCATGTACATATGCCCTACTCTCAGGATGGATAGCAAGATTTGGTATCCCTGAGCTCATTACTTCTGGCAGGGGTACCACTTTCACCTCTCAATTGTGGACATCATTAGCAAATCTCCTGGGCATCACCCTACATCAGACAACTGCCTACAACCCCGTCGACAATGGAATGGTTGAACGTTTTTATTGCACCCTCAAAGCAGATTTGATGTCCCGCTGCAAGGACTCCAACTGGTTAACTCAGCTTCCCTGGGTCTTCCTGGGACTAGGGACCACTCTTAAAGATGCCGTGGACGTCTCGGCAGCTGAAATGGTGTACGGCGACCCGTTGGTCGTCCTTGCCGAATTTCTCCCTTCTGTAACCTCCTCTGACGATCTCCAGCGCATATGTCACGTTGTGGAAAAATTTACTCCATGCCGCCAGATTTACAAGCCCTCAGCGAAGCATCACATACCGACAGACTTGCACTCTGTAACGCACATCTTCCAACGCAACAACACTAGCGCGCCACCTCTAACGCCTGTTACATGGGCCCTTTCCTTGTTATCCGGCGCAATCCAAATTAATTCCTACTAAACATTCGTGGCAAAGAACACTGGGACTCTATTGATCATCTAAAACCTGCTTATTTGCTGCAAGATGACCCGCCTACAGTTCGCCTCTCTAGATCAGGGTGCCCTATTTCACATGTACAGTATGTCATTTTTAGTGGGGGAGCCATGTACCACCCGTGTGTCACACGATCGTACATATTATGACATTTCTCTTTTTTGTATACAGTATATTATACTTTGTATCTTCGCTCTCCCCTCGCACTGACAGCAACTTGCATAAACCTGTCTGCCTATTTCTCATTGTTAACTGTTAACAGAACCGGTTGCCCGTTGGACAAGAGATAGCATGTTGTTTTATGTGACCCTCTTGCCGGAACCTAGTGTGTATATATACCCGATTCGTCTATAATAAAGTACTAAGTTGTTTTCATCCCGCTTTTGAGTTACAACCTACTCTTGGCTCGTCACAATGGGTGAGTGCATTCTTCTTCCAGTGTATAAGTTTATAACCATTAGAATACCATTACAGAAATATCTTTTAAAGAACATAAATTTTAGAAATAAATGTAATTTCTCTCAATACGTTTATTGATAAAGATACAACAAGAAATAAAATGAAATAAAACTGAGTTATGGCTGTAGGAAAGAAAAATAAGTTAAAAAAAAACCTTGCTGACATCCAGTTAGATAATAATGAAAACTTTGTGCTGATATCAAGGAGTGCTCATGACCTTACCATGATTGCTTATTATAACTACATCTTTTATAACATAATAAAGTAAGAGCTATATGGCTGAACTCTGTCCGTCCTCAGTAAGAATTACCTATATGCTGAGTGAACTATACTGACTGCCCAGGAAAGCCAGTGTAAATTTTGATATTTGCTAGGACTCCTCTAGATATGACTTGATGTCCAAAATATTTTAGAGAATTATTGCACATCGTACAACCAACAAATCTTGTCCATACAAGACTAGTTGAGGATTGGTTCAAGTTATTGAAGCCAAGATTATTACATTTCGATTGTACGTTCTAGAAAATCTAGATCTTTGAAATATGGAGCTTCAAGAATATAGACATGTAAGAACTAGTGATATAAAGGCTTTTAAGAAGTTGGAAATAATTTATTTTAAGATGATAAGATGCCGTAGATTTGACAGTTATTATTATTATTATTATTATTATTATTATTATTATTATTATTATTATTATTATTATTATTATTATTATTATCATTATTATTATACTATTTTACTTTTTCACTATTTTCTTATTTATTTTCATATTTTATGTGTTATGTTTTTATATTTTTATTATTTTATTTGATCATTTTCTGATTTTATCGTGTTATGGTTTTGTCGTGTTCTTATTTCATTATTTTACTACTATTAGCTAAGCTACTACACTAGTTGGAAAAGCAGAATGCTATAAACAGGGAAAAATAGCTCCGTGAGGAAAGGAAATAAGGGAATAAATAAACGATAAGAGACATATTGAAAAATTGAAATAAAAAATTTTAAGAACTGTTAACACTATTAAAATAGATCTTTCATATATCAAATATAAAGATAGTCATGTCAGCCTGTTCACCATAAAAACATTTGCTGCAAGTTTGGACTTATGAACTTTTGTACATTTTGGCGTATGGATTATTTATTTTCATGAACCCCATTGTGACTTATTTCCATTAACATCCGACTCTTAAGGTATACTGTAATGCAAATATTCAAACAATGAATGTTGGGACGAGATTTATAGCGCATTTGGAGATATCAATAATAATGAGAGTTTTATTTTTGCAGATACAAATTCTTATGATATTATTTGAGTTATTTAAAGTAACTAAACATAGATATTGATATTAAATTGGAAAACATTTAATAATATTTGAGAGGGGACTCTTAATACGCATTTCTTTGCGTTTAGCCAACTCATTATACGTAAGTGTTTACAAAGACGTTCTGGAGTTTTTTAAATCATGCAATTGAAATTGAATTTCACCAGCTATGATTGAAGCTTTTCAGAGACTCCGTTGCATCATGGACTGGCGGTAGATGTTGAAATTGTTATAGTGGAGTCTCGCTATTTTACCAACTATGACTAATTGGTTTCCTTATTGGATAAGCTACCTTTGCAATTGATTCACCCTTAGATGGAGATTTTTTATATAGAAATGGTTGTGTTGCTGTGGAAAGGGCACAGTTTTCTTTCCTTGGATTTGAATGTAATTTATTTAGTATTTTACGAATTATGTTTTATAGTAATTGAGGCAAAAGAATGGTGGGTTAAGGGTCTCTATGCAGGTTCCGAGGTTCCTTAATGGGTTAAGTTTCCATAAAGTTTGCCATATAGTTAAAATTAATAAGTAAAAATATATAATTTCAACAGATTTCAATGCTAATTTTCTGTGTCTCATTTCTTTACAGGATCATATTAAAATTGTATTATTTATTTTTTTTAAAACTCAAAATATATCCAAAGAATGTTTTTGTGGATCTTCAATGAGGCAAAAAGTTTAGTTTCCATGTAAAGAAAAGAGATTTGATATTATTGTCGAACAGTCCCCCCCCCCCCCTCTCTCTCTCTCTCTCTCTCTCTCTCTCTCTCTCTCTCTCTCTCTCTCTCTCTCTCTCTCCTGCAAGCCAGGTAATCAAGTGCTTGTCATTTTTTTTTCATGCCTTCGAGGTGCCATTTTAATCACCAATAGTTATTCATGTGGAATTTTAATTAGGCACTTGAAATGAAATCCTACCGAAAATTAAGATTTATGGTAGTCTGCATTTCAGAGTTTTTATTTTATTTTAAATTTTACGAATCGTTGCGATAACTGCTTAGAACTTCATGTCTTCCTAGTTTATTTCATCAGAATATGAGCTCATTTCGATTGATAGTTATGCTGATTCCAATTATGAGCGGCCGAAAAAGATTGATGTCTGAGAATCATGAAACATTTGAACGAGAATGAGAGAGGTGACAAATGTCATATCTCCTTGGAGGTATAACATGAGGCCCCGAAAGTGGGAGACGTCTCTTTATTGTCTCCGTGGTCACAGTCACACTCGGTTGACGTACGAGTTTCTGCTGGAGGACCAACACCAACCGTGTTGGGATGGCTGCTTGGTTTCTTAACAATGAGGCATTAGTTGAGAGCGAATGCTCTATTATAACAGCTTAAAAAATAGATATTTGTTTAAGGTTCGAGGTGATGATGGCAGATTCCTCCTTGCCAAAATTCTTGGACATGATGTGTCCTGCTATGCAAGCGGCATTTTTAGATTTATTTCAGAAGCAGGTCTTCAGAAAACTATTTAACTTCTATAAGGCCATCTTAACTTATATGGTTCTAATCGAATATTTTTTTATTATTTTATATATAAACTAAATGATATATGCAGTCAATGACTTTAGATGTCTGGATGCCAAAAAACTTCGAATCTATCAATCAACCAATTGAACGACAAAAGAGAAAATTCTGTTTTCAAGACTTGGTTCTCATAAGGCTTATTTAAACCCCCCATAAATTTCTTTGTCTTTTTGTAGTGTCATTAATAAGAGCAGTAAAACTTGTTAACAGAGCATTTCCGTATGTGTTAGAATCAGGAAAGCAGCCCTTAATTTAAGGTGAAATATAACCATAAAATTCCAACAATCGCCATCGTACATGAAGGATATGAAAAGGTAATATGTCTAAGCATCCATCCACAAACATTTTGGCGTATGGATTTTTTATCTTTATAGACCCAATTGTGACCCATTCTCCTCAACATCCAACTCTAAAGGTATAATGCAAATTGTCAAACATTGAAAGTTGGGACGAGATTTTCAGCTCATTTAGAACCCAGCAAGGATAATGGGAATTTCATTTTTGCAGATCAAATTCCAATAATAATGTTTGAGCTATCTTAAATAATTAAACATAGCTATCGATATTGACTTGGAGAACATTTCATGATATTTGAAAGAAGACTCTTAACACGTATTTCTTTGCGTTTAGCCAACTCATTATATAGAGGTGTTTACAAAGACGTTCTCGAGAGTTTTGAATCATGCGATTGAAATTGGATTTCACAAGCTTCGATTGAAGCTTTTCAGAGACTCCGTTGCATCATGGACTGGCGGTGGATGTTGAAATTGTTACAGTGGAGTCTCGCTATTTTTCCAACTAAGTGTAAATGGTTTTCATATTGGATAAGCTGCCTTAGAAATTAATTTATCCTTGGATGTAGAATTGTTATATAGAAATGGTTTTGTGTTGCTAGGGAGAGGGCAGAGATTTTCTTTCCTTGGATTTGGATGCAATTCATATATTATCTTTATACGAATTATATTTAACAGTAGTATTGAGGCAAAAGAATGGTGGGTTTAGTGCATTTTTGTAGGTTCTTAGGTTCCTTAATGAGTTAG
>NC_090737.1:93151701-93170710 GCF_036898095.1 Palaemon carinicauda | reverse complement strand
TTATCGCACAAAGTTTGCCATATAGTCTAAAACAATAAATAAAACTATATTATTTCATCAGATTTCAGTTGTTATTTTCTGGGTCTCATTTGTTTGCAGGATCGCATTCAAATTATATTATTTTATTTTCTTCAAAACTCAATATGTATCAGAAGCATGATTTATGTGCAGCTTCCGTGAGATAATCTCTCTCTCTCTCTCTCTCTCTCTCTCTCTCTCTCTCTCTTCTCTCTTTCTCTCTCTCCTCTCTCTATCTCTCTCTCTCTCTCTCTCTCTCCTCTCTCCTCTCTCTCTCTCTCTCTCTCCTGCGAGCCAGATAATTGAGTGCTTGTCATTTTTTGTTCATGCCTGCAAGGTGCCATAATTAATTTTAATCAGAAAAAGTTGTTCATGTGGAATTTTAGTTAGCCCCTTAAAATGAGATCTTGTATTTCAGAATTTTTATGTTTTTCATTTCAATTTTACGCATCGTTGAGATAACTGCCTAGAACTTCATGGCTTCCAGATTCATTCCCTGGAAATGTGAACTCATTTCGATTAATAGTTATGCTGATGTCAATAATGAGCGGACGAGAAAAAATTGATGTATGAGAATCATGAAAAATTTGAACGATGAAAGAAAAAATGCTGTGTTTTCAAGACTAGTTTTCGTAAGGTTTATTTAAGCCCCCCCCCCCATAAATTGCTTCATCTTTTTAGTGTCATTAACAAGAGTAGAGAGACTTGTTAACAGAACCTTTCTGTATGTGGTGTGCTCAGGAAATCAGCCTTTAAACTAAGTTGAAGTGAAACCATAAAATTCCAACACTCGCCATCCTACACGAGGGATATTAAAAGGTATTATGTTTATGCATCCATTCACAAACATTTTGGCGTATGGATTATTTATTTTAATGGACCGAATTGTGACCCATTCTCCTCAATATCCGACTCCAAAGGTATAATGTAAATTATCAAACATTGAATGTTGGGACGAGAATTTAGCACATTTAGAACTCGGCAAGGATAATGGGAATTTTATTTTTGCAGATACAAATTCCAATAATAATATTTGAGTTATTCAAAATAATTAAAAATAGATATCGATATTGACTTGGATCGACAGTTGCAGAGGTTGGTGATCTGGGGGCAGAAATAAACCACAGAATACAAGCAGGATGGAAGAATTGGAAAAAAAAGTGTGTGGAGTACTATGCTACAGGAAAATAAGGGTTAAGTTGAAAGGTAAAGTACACAGGACAGTTGTGATATTGGCAATGATGTATGGAGCGAAGACGTGGGCAATAAAGAAGACAGAAGAGAAGAAGATGGATGTGGCAGAGATGAGAATGTTGAGATGGATGTGTCAGGTGACAAGAAGAGATAAGATATGGAATGAGGTAATTAGGGGTACCACAGGAGTTAGAAAACTATCAGATAAGATCGAAGAAAGTAGACTGAGGTGGTACTGTCATTTCATGAGAAGAGATGAACAGTATATTGGGAGGAGAGTGATGGAAATGCAGGTACAGGGAACGAGAAGGAGAGGGAGACCAAAGCGAAGGTGGGTGGACTGTATCAAGGATGACCTTCAATCAAAAGGATTAACCGGTGATGAGATGTGAGACAGAGGAAGATGGAGAAACCTGATCACATACATCAAATCCACATAGAAGTGGGAAAAGATGTAGACAAAGAAGAAGAAGATCAATATTGACTTGGAGAATATTTAATGATATTTGAAAGAGACCCTTAACGAGCATTTGTTTGCTTTTAGCCCACTCATTATATGCAAGGGTTTACAAAGACATTCTAGAGAATTTTACATCATGCTATTGAAATTGTATTTTAGAAGCTTAGATTGAAGCTTTTCAGAGAGACTGTTGCATCATGGACTGGCGGTGGATGTTGAAATTGTTATAGTGGAGTCTCGCTATTTTCCCAACTAAGTCTAATTGGTTTTCATATTGTATAAGTTGCCTTAGAAATTGATTCATCCTTGGATGGAGAATTGGTATATAGTTATTGTTTTGTGTTGCTGGGGAGACGGAACAGCTTTTCCTTCTTTGGATTTGGATGTAATTTATATATTAATATTTCACGAGTTATATTTAACAAAAGTAATCAAGACAAAGGAATGGTTGGTTAAGTGTCATTATGCAGGTTACGAGTTTAATTATTGCGTTACAATTGCACAAATTTCGCTATGTAGTTGAAATAATAAGTAAAAGACACATGGTGTTTTTCAGATTTCAGGTGTTATTTTCCGCGTCTCATTTGTTTGTAGGATCATATTGAAATTGTATTATTTATTTTCTTCTAAAACTCAAAATATATATCAGAAGTACGTATTATGTACAGCTTCAATGAGTCAATAAGGTTAGATGCCATTCAAAAAAAAGAGATTTGATGTTCCTCGCGAAATCTCTCTCTCTCTCTCTCTCTCTCTCTCTCTCTCTCTCTCTCTCTCTCTCTCTCTCTCTCCTGCGAGCCAGGTAATTAAGTGCTTGTCATTTTTGTTCATGCCTTCAAGGTGTCATAATTAAATTTAAGCAGAAAAAGTTGTTCATGTGGAATTTTAATTAGCCACTTGTAATGAGATCTTGTCGAAAATTAGGATTTATCCGTAGTCTATATTTCGAAATTTTCATGTTTTTCATTTTCAATTTTACGTATCGTTGCAATAACTGCTTAGAATTTCATGGCTTCCTGATTTATTTCATTGGAATGTGAGCTAATTTTGATTGATAGTCAGGTTGATTACAATAATGAGAGACCGAGAAAGATTGGTGTCTGAGAATCATTAATCACTTGAACATGAGAAGAAAACAAATGCCAAGTTTTCAACTTTGTTCTCGGTAGCCATATTTAAAATAAAAACAGTTACTTCAACTTTTTGTAGTGTGGTTAAGAAGAACAGAGACACTTTCATTTGATATGAAAAAGATAAGGAAGAAACCTCAACGTTCTGTCGTTATGTTTACACATTTTCTTTTATTTTCTATTATAAATATCTACAAAGTGAACAACTGCCTTGTCTCTTACAGTCCTTGAGTAGGAAACACAAAAGTTTAATGGTCACGTTTCATCAAGGACAGAAATTCATAGGCCTGTTTGATTCCATCCAAAATTTTATATGAAACTAAATGAGTTTTGGGGTTCTCTCCAGGACTTTACAAGGCCTTGTAGTACAAGTATAAAGTGTTTTCCAATTTCTTTCTAAACCTGATGTAGAGTTAGTGGAAATGTGGAAACGTTAGGACAAAATAAATGATAAATGAATAGATGGATGTCTTTTAGGATGAAAGTCCCTCATCTAGTTGAAGCTTGCAAGGAGAAAAGAGGCCATACGAAGTAACTTAGAGAGAGAGAGAGGAGAGAGAGAGAGAGGAGAGAGAGAGAGAGAGAGTGAGAGAGAGAGAGAGAGAGAGAGAGAATTTTTGCCAGTACCATTAACACTAATAAATTGAGGAATTGGATTCCAATATAATTGGAACACTAATAAAGACCGATTCATTACAGTTAACGAGGAAATAACCGTTTATAACAAGATCCCTTTGAGTATAAGCTTTTTGAAATAATGAAAGGATATTTTTATTTTGAAATATCATAATCTCTTTGTGTTTAATTTTATTTCATAAGTTCGTTATGGATGAAGCTATCTTCATTTATGGAACTCATGATACGTAGGTTGCCAGTTGTTGTTTGATTTTAATAAATATATTGTTATTTGTCTTGTCTAAGATGTAATGTAAAGGAAAGGAATCGATTTTATTTCTTTCATCTGTTTGTACAACATATTTGATACTGTAATTTAAATACTAAGGGGGGGGGGGGGGAGAGGAGAAACATACAGTACGACATGTTTTCATTATTTTTAGGCATTGGAGGAAATGACGATTGTATAATTAAATATTATGGTGTATTGTAGAAGGAATGATAATGTAAAAAGTGTTCATTTTGTTGAGATATTTCGTAATGCCTAGTCCATTTCGTCGGTACAACAACTGTCATTCATCTTTACGGGAAATGATATCATGTTTTAATTCGAAGAACTTCTAACGATGGCAGAAGTGACAGTCCTTGTTTGTACATTTGTACACAAGGTCTGTATATTATTCTCTACACCTTGTTTGTACACTTGTTTGAACACTTAGGATTAAACGAAAACACTTAGGATTAAACAAAACGGAAGATATTGACGTGATGGAAGGCCAGGTAATGGGAAAAAGGAGAAGAGGGTGACAAGGCTGAATTTAGCCTGTGGAAGGCCTGGGACACAAAATTTGTTGTATTAAACCTTTCTTTACCAACATGGGCAGTGGCAAATCTCAATCACCTGAGGGTAAAAAAGTAAATAGATAAACATACGTTTGTGTATTGTTCATATTTGCTTGATAGGAAACTATAATGAAAACAAAGTAGAGCAATCAATAGGAAACAGAGAGCAACATTTGGATACTTATATACATATTTAAGAAATCTTAAAAATATGCACATTTTATATAATTTGAGAGAGAGAGAGAGAGAGAGAGAGAGAGAGAGAGGAGAGAGAGAGAGAGAGAGAGAGGAGAGAGAGAGAGAGAGAGATATTGCGTTGTAATCTCTCATGAGCCATTTAAAGTTTCATTGTACCTACTCAAAAGTCAAAATCTCATAATAATTTTCTTCGTTTTTCTTTTCACCATTTTAAGTAACTTCTTTCTTAGTTTAATATCAGCAAAATTTATGACCAAATTTTCAGCACTGATGGACCGTAACAAGGCATGTCATGTGGAGAGAATTGTATGGTTGACAAGTCTTGCCTGACTCATCATTGAGCTAAAATAATTTTTAGTTAATTTTAATTTAGAGAATGATCTCTCACCACACTAGTTAGAAATCCCAATTAAAAAGTAAATCCTAAATATTCTACCTTTGGAATAAGTATCTATGATACATTTCTTTCTATTAATAAGATATTTATGGCAGTTTCAGTAACCATGGTGTCAATCATAACTTTTTTAATCATAACAGCTGTCACAAGGGGAAAGCAAACCTCTTATCAACTTCACTATTTGTTGAGATGTGGTTTTGAAGTTCACTGACCAACAAATAAAAAAATGCAGACAAATCCATTCACATGGAAATTCTCTCTTGGTTGATGGCTTCAGGAGTTGTCCCATAATCCAAGTAATCTAAACGCACACATGGTTTTCTAATTCTTACTTTTTCAGCCGGACTGTTCTATTCCTTCATCATGAATAACTTCACATTTATCCCTTTGTGATTCTACAAACACGGAGAGAGATTTTATGAGGATTACAGCAGTGTTGAGGTCAGTTACTTTTGACTGCAAAAATTTGCCAGTCTGATTGAATCGCTCAATGACTGTGTTTTAGTAACTAACATAAAAATCTGTGTCACTCTTACCCATTGTATCCGACAATATAAATATATGCACTATTTTGGATCGCCTTCTTCAAAATGATCATATGCAATTCTATACAATATATCAAGAATTTCACTGGAGCCTTTGATGAGGTCCAGCATAACATGTAGACTAGTCCAATCTGTTTTACTTAATCATTTTGATATCTGCAGTCCCCCTATTTCAAAGAATACTCTAATTTAGTGAAACGTTTTGTGGATCCATAAAAGAAGTCATGATATTTCAGCAAATGAAAAAAAAATCACAAGTGACCTACATGATCCAACAGCAGATTGCCACCAAATTGAGGGAGTGAGCAAAACATGGAACAAATATGGCTAAAAGATTCTCCTTAATAACCAGAGCGTGCCTTCAGCTATATTGTACCTCATGTGTTTCAAACTTGCTCATACAGTGCAATGCTATTGCATTTTATATCTTGTTCTCACCTACACTGATAGTAGAGCAACCTGTTTAAGCAGGTTATCTCATGTTTTCGCTTGATTTTTTTGTGGCATTCCTGCTCGCAAGCGATGATATATAAGCTTGTTATCTGTTGAATAAAGGTTACTTACATTCACATCACCTGTCTTTAAACGCCTAACAGTTACGTTTGTCACACTGGTAACCATCAGAGTGACTACTCCACACTGCTTTTTTTGCCCACCTTTTGCTCCACCCTTGTTACACTGTCAGCCACTTAACCTGAGTCTGACACACACCGACTCAATAAAACTGCCACCCTTCGCCAGCGGAGAAGTGTTTGCCTGGTTCCAGCACACCAAAGTTCATATTTGCATTAAGGACGTGACTCGCTCAAGCAGCAAAGCAGAAATCTCCGATTGGCTTTGCGACCTCCTTCAAGACCTCCACCAGTCCCTCTACTCCTGATGAAGAGGACAACCATTCAACACCGTGCGAAGGTGATGTGAATGTGGTAGGATAGAGACACCCACTCAGGAATATGATGGAATAGCGACAAAGCTGTTTACCACACACACATGCCACCCCTCACTCACGTCCTAACCAACAACCTCTACCACCACTTAATGGCACCCTTTAGCCACAGCTATTTTACTACCACTACAAATTCGGGGCTGGTGGAAAGAAATGTGTGGATTGTTGTCAGTGGCCAAAAAACTTGTAAGTACCCTCCTTTGTCACTAGTCTTTTATTTCTACATGATGCAGGTACTAATGTCACTCTCCAAGACACGACAGTCTTTCTAGGCCTGCTGACATCTGCCTGTTGGCTGCCAATTGATCTGAGATCCCCACTCACATCTACGAGAGACTCGCATATTCGTTTTGAGAGCCCCAAATACTATTGGAGGATTCTAGTTGCCGACATAACTTTGCCATTAATCAGCGCAGGTTTCATAGCCCACTCCCAGCCTCTGGTTGATGTAGCACATCAACGTTTAATTAACACACTCATATTTGTAGACATCTCTTCAATCTGACTTTTGTGGGTATTACAGAAGTCTAAACATGCAGACAGAACAGGATCTTTACCGCCTCCCCAACATTGTTGACAGAGCTGGACCACTACCCCTTCCCAACAATGCCGATACTACCTCCTACTTGTCCAAAGTGAAGGGGTTTTCCACTCTCGACCTCCTGAAGGGGGTATTATTAGGTTCCAATGAACCCAGATGACATCCCCAAGACTGCTATCAGAACTCCCTTCAGGACATACAAGTTCAATTACTCATGATACGATCTTTGTAATGCTGGAGCCACTTTTTAACGCCTCACAGATAGCATCATTGGGGACCTCTCCTTCTGCGTACCCTTCTGTTTATGTTATATGAATGACATACTAGTGTTCTCTTCCTCCAAAGAAGAGCATCACCATCATCTACTCATCGTTCTCTACCCTGTACAGCAGAGCGTTCTTGAAGTCTAGTACAAGTGTACCTTTGGTGCCAAGGAAGTATCATTCTTACGGCACTTCATCACTCCTGAAGGAGTCCACTGCTGCCCTTAGAAGGTAACAGCTGTTCAGAAATTACCCTGTCCCTCGACTGTTAAAGTACTGATAAACTAGTATCACTTGTTCTTGCAAGCCATTTCTGCCATTCTTGAACCCTGCTACGGTAAGCTAAAAGACCTCAAGGTAGATACGCTTATGGAAGAGGCCTTCTGCAATTCAAAGAATGCCCTATCAACTGCTGCTGCTCTCACTTTTCCTCCCGCCAGATGCTGAAGCCTTGATGAGGATGGGGTGCCTAGGGATCAGCAGCTGGGCTCCAATGTTTGGTGGGAATAGATTCTCCACTGGTCCTTGGTGCCAAGCTGTTGATCCAACTAATTTAGTCAGCACTTTCTCTTTCCCTTTTTTTTTTTTTTTTTTTTCATTTTTTCTCCCATCTCCAACTCTTGGGCATGAACTTGTTGGTGATTTTGGCTTATGTTTGACTATGGTTTGGCTGCCTCTTTGGATTTGGTGCTGGTGGGATGGACGGCAGGCCATCTCAAAAGAACTCAAGTACCCAACGTGCCCGAGTGAGGGGTAAGTTTTTTGTCAAACCTTTCCCTTAATGCTAGGTCTGACGTTGACGGACGTCATGATGCCTCAAGTGCTGATGGCGGTGTGTATATCTGGATATTGCCCCTAGGGCGGCCCTAATTTGAGGGATGACCCCGTCCTCTAAATGTGGCTCTTTGGTGGGTGGGGGGAATATCCAGATGAAATGAGTCATCTCGTCATTATGGCGACCCCACCAAAATCCGTTGACAACCAATCCGCTTCCTCTCCAATTTCGGCTATAAGTAATTCTAAGAGCTCCATTGTTACTATGGAACCATATGAGGAACTTATGAAAACAGTAATCCTGTTAGTTAAGCCAGTGCCTTTGGACTGGAGTTTTTATGATATTCACAAGAAGTCTTCAAAATTTGGATTAATTAAAGAAATCAGGAATAGATATTGGCAATGATAATATATTATTTGAAAACTGGATTATCTTTGATAAAGAGACAGAAGCCCATAGAACATACAAGGAATTCAATTCAGCTACTGTGAATGTTAAGCTTTCAAGGGCAGAAGAGGTAGCTAGGTATCTAGATGTATATAGATCCTAAAATAACTAAAATATATAGATCAGCGAATCCAGCTAAGGGGTTAATTATTACCACACAAAGGGAGAGAGGAAACCTCTTCAAGGTGAAGAGGTTAGTAAACTAAAAAATTGGTAATGTAAACAGGCCAGAGATATTTCGTTTTGGACAGAACAGTTTTCTGGTGAATACCAAAACAGACGGACAAGCAGTAATGCTTCTCAATCTTACGCTTGATCCTCATGGAATAATAAAACAAATAAGACCTCACTACAATTTCAGCTATGCAAAAGGGGTTATCTTTAATAAAGATATATATGAGCTGGATGAGAGCGAGATTTTGAAAATGTGTCCAGATGTGATTTGGAACGTATTTAAAGTGCCCCATTCATCAATGAATATTTAAAATTTTGTGAATTCTTATTTGCCTCCGGACATTGTTTTTGACAGTGAAATTGTTATAGTTCGTCCATATAGACAGAGAGTGCTTCAGTATTTTGATTGTTTTGGTTTCCGGCACTCCTCCCGTATTTGCGCTGGAAATAAGATTTTGGGGATCTTGTGCCCAACCTGAGTATGGGGAGTATTCAACACTTGCAGTGTGTGTTAACTGAAGGGGTAACCATCAGGCCTGTGATAAAGAATGCCCGGATTGCTGAAATCTATTAATGAACACATCAGTGTCGGACATGCAAAGAAGCTATTAGTGAAAAAATCTTATACAGATGCAGTGAGGAGTTCTAGGGACTTCTCTAGTCGGGCTCCTCGGCCCCCCCCCCCCTTATTGTGGCTCCTTTTGGCCTCCCCTTGGTGGGGCTCCACCGGCATCATCTGGTAGGACTCCTTTGGGCCCCCCTTTGTGGGGCTCCATCCCTGCCCTCTGGTGGGACTGCTCTTGACCCCTCTAGTAGTGCTGCTCTTGCCCCCTCTGGTAGGGCTGCTCTCGCCCCCTCTGGTGGGGCTCCTCCTGCCCCTCTGGTGGGGCTTCTCCTGCTCCCTCTGGTGGGGCTTCTTCTGCCCCCTCTGGTGGGGTTTCTTCTGCTCCCTCTTGTGGGGTTTCTTTTGCCCCCTCCGGTGGGGCTCACAAATCGTCAAGGATGGTGGCTCCTCAATATCCGGATCTCAGTATTGATAATGTTTCTTTAAATTTGTATGACTCTTCTAAAATTTTAGGTGTGATTCTCGACAGCAAAATTACTTTTGAGAAACACATCAAGTCTATGTCTTCTTCAATTGCACAAGAAATTGGCTTATTGAGAAAGTCTTTATAAATTTTCGGTGATCAATCTATTCTGAAGTGTTTTAATTCTTTCATTCTACCTTGTTTTGAGTATTGTTCTCCTGTCTGGTGTTCAACTGCTTTATTCTCATCTTAATTTGTTGGACAGAAACTTACGGTCTATTAAATTTCTTATTCCTGATCTAGATATTAATCTTTGGCACTGTCGTTCAATTAGTTCATTATGCATGTTGCATAAGACTTTTCATAACTCTGACCATACTTTACATTCAGATCTCCCTGGACAATTTTATCCTGTTCTTAATACAAGGCAGGCAGTTAATTTTAATAGCCAGGCCTTCTCCATCATGAGGCTCAATACTACACAGTATTCTAGAACTTTTATTCCAGCTGTTACCAAGTTGTGGAATGATCTTGCTAATCGTGTAGTTGAATCAGAACTTCAAAAGTTCAAAGTTGGAGCAAATGTATTTATGTTGACCAGGCTGACATGAATCTTTTTATAGTTTATATATGACATATCTGTTTTTGACGTTGTTAATAGTTTATATAGGACATATCTGTTTTGATGCTGTTACTGTTTTTAGAATGATATATTGTTAATTAATCTCATCATTTATTTATTTCCTTATTTCCTTTCCTCACTGGGCTATTTTCCCCTGATGGAGCCCTCGGGCTTATAGCATCTTGCTTTTCCAGCTAGGGTTTTAGCTTGGCTAGTAACAACAATAATAATAATAATAATAATAATAATAATAATAATAATAATAATAATAATAATAATAATAATAATAATAATAGTGAGGCTCTCCTAGCCCCTACATCTGTGACTGGATCGATTAAAGATCTTGATGAGTTCTTAATGCCAGATATTGAGAACTCTGCATACCAAATTATACCGTTACCTGTCTTAACAGTTCATGGATCCAATGACGGTGAGGAAAGGGAGGTACAATCTGTTAGACAAAAGAGGCCCCTTCCTCCCCCTTCACCTTCACGTTCTCATGATTAGGATAAAAGTGCTAAAAATAAAACTGAAAGGGCAACTGAAGGCCCAGCATAAAAAAAAATCGTTTGCTCTATCTAGATCAATAAGTAATGAAAGTGGGGCTTGTAAGCCATCTCTCTCTAGGTTTCAGATTCCCAAGTTAGAAAAAAAAAAAAAAAAAAAACTGTTTATAAAATCCAAATAATGTCTCTCATCCAATGGAACATCCGTGGATTTAATTCAAATAGAGAGCAAGTTCGGGTTCTGTTTAAAGAACATAATACATTTGCAATCTGTATACAGGAGACTAAATTTGGAGATCTTGCTCCGAGTTTAGGTTATAATTTTTCATTTTATAGGTCTCCACCCCTAATAGGTGCTCGTGCTCAGGGAGGCACACGCATAATAATTCACAAGTCTCTTAATCACACAGTTGTTCACCTGAATTCTGTGTTGCAGACTTTTGCAGCTCAAATCTTTACTGACAAATGGATCACTATTTGTTCACTTTACTTTGATCCAACATTAGAAAATAGACATCAGGATGCACATGGTAATCCTCGTCAGCTAGAATTAAATGACTTGCAGTTCTTAATAAACCAACTTCCTCAACCCTTCATATTGATGGTGAACTTTAATGCCAAACACACCCTATGGGGAGAACAACGTTGTGATCGATGGGGTTTGATAGTAGAACAACTGCTCGACATGAATGACTTCACTTTAATTAATGATGGTTCCCCTACAAGACATTATGTTTACCACAGTTCTGATTCAGCTATAGACCTCACTATTTGCTCTTCATCTTTGAGGTTAGATTAGCAATGGGTAGTAGACCAAAATGATCATGGCAGTGATCATTGGCCCATTCACCTGAATCATGTAAAAATTACACCATTTCCATGTGTACCCAAATAGAAGGTGGGGGAAGCTGACTGGGGATTATTTAATAAATCAACTGAAATTTCTCGAAAGAAAAATGAATTCCAGAGTTCAATACAAGCATACGAGTATTTAGTGAGCATATTGTTATGTGGGGCAATGCTTTCCATACCTCAAACATCAGGTAAACCTTGACGTCCTGTAGTTCCTTGGTGAAATGATGGCTATGCTTTGATGCGAAAGATAGCAAGAACTTGCTACAAGAGATATCGTAGATAATCTTGTTCAGCCATTAAAATAACATATAGAAGAGCTCTTGCTAATCAAAAGAAAACTTTTTAGCAGGCAAAGAGAAAATCATTTATTAAATAAATAAATGAATTGAAATATAATTCCCTTCTCTCATTAGTCTGGAATAGAATCCGAAAGTTGTAAGGGAAATTTTGTCCACCTCCCTTGCCTATATTGAAAATTGATGGTCTCTTTATATCTGATCCTGGAGGAGTAGCCGGAGAGTTTGGTAGGCATTTTTCGAATATATCTAGTGCCCTACACTATCCTGCAGCATTCAGGGATATTAGGAACAGTACTACGGTTGTGTCTCCTGTTAGTACAAATCTAGTCTTACAAAATTCCTTTTACTATGGAAGAATTGGATAATGCAATTTCATTGTTTTCCCAACATCTCGTGGGGAAGTTGATATTTTATACTCCATGATTTTTTATCTACCTAAAAGTATAAAACAATTTCTTTTAGATATTTTAAATAGATTTTGGACTTCAGGAACTTCCCCTTAGTCCTGGATAATATCGATAATAGTTCCTATTATAAAACCATTAAAGGATTCGTACTTAGTTGTGCCGGCAAGATTTATGAGTGAATGGTCAATATTCGATTAGTGTGGTATTTAGATTCAAAGAATCTTTTATCAAGCAGACAGTTTGGTTTTAGGAAAAATGAAAATACCAATGACCTTTTGATGTTCCTCACTCGAAAAGTCCAGAATGCCTTTGCCATGCAAAACCAGACCATTGCAGTGTTCTTTGAATTAGAAAAGGCCTGCGATACTATCAGGCGAGGGGGTATTATCCTTAAGCATCTCGTTGATTGGGGTATTGTGGGTAATATATTTAATTGTATTTAAGATTTTTTGTCAGATAGGTACTTAAAAGTGAGAATTGGCTCGCTTATTTCATCAGCTTATCCTCAAGAAGAAGGATTGCCTCAGGAAAGCGTTCTTAGTCCAACGCTTTTCAATGTAGCTATTAACTGTTTACTTGAACAAGTTCCTGTTGGGGTACATGGTCTGGCTTTTGCTGATTACTATGCAGTAGTGTGTAGTGTATCATCAGCTGTTGAAGCATGTCATAAAATCCAAACTGATATTAATGCTACTACATCTTGGGCCAGTGCTAGAGGGTTCAAATTTTCTCCAGAAAAAAACTGAAGCCATACGTTTTTGTGTACTGAGAAGAATAGAAGAGATTCCTACGTTGGTTTAAACGATTCCATTTTCCCATACGAAGATAGCATAAAGTACCTTGGTGTTTTATTTGATAAGAAATTAACTTTCTCTCCACATATAAATGAGGTGGTATATAACGTGAAATTTAAACATAACATCCTTCAAGTTGTGTATGCTTTCAACTGGGGAGCTGATAGAACATGTCTGTTGAGGATATACCAGGCATTGTGCCTAAGTAAAATATATTATGGATGTCGGATATATGGATCTGCACGCAAAACCACTTTAGAAAAACTTGATGTGGTTCATAACATGGCTTTAAGAATTTGCACAGGTGCGTATAGGACATCACCTGTAGATAGTTTATACGTGGATTCAGGGATTCCTCCCCTTTTTATTCGTCGGGAAGAGCTGAGTTTGAGGTATATGTCTGGTCTTCTTACTTCGAAACTCAACCCAAATTTTAAATTCGTAAAACAACCCGTAAATAGAGCACCAACTAGGACTAGGTTACCCAAACCACTAGAAGTAAGACTAAAAGCCTCAGCTATTGACATGGGATTACTTCCCCCCTACAGTGGCTGAAATTACCTATTCAAAATATCCTCCCTGGAATAGAACTAAGATAGAGATATGTCCGGTAATGGAAAGTAAAAGGAACAGCTCAGATAAACAGTTAAGGGCTAGTTTCCTATCTCATGCTTCTGAGCATGATGCTGATTATCACATTCATACAGATGGTTCCAAGAGTTATGATGGTGTGGGTTGCTCAGTAGTGATAACTGAAAATATAATTTAAAAAAAGGCTTCCGTCAAGTTCCTCTATTTTTACGGCGGAGCTGTTAGCAGTTTTGACTGCTTTGAAATTAATTTATAATCATTTTTCTAATACAATTTTTACCATTTTTACGGACTTGTTGAGTGTTTTATTAGCATTAAGAAATTTAGTCTCTTACCATCATTTGGTGCATGAGATACAAGATTGGTTTTATATTTTAGTGAATAGAAAGCATTTTACGATTGAGTTTTGCTTGTTTCCGTCCCATGTTGGAATTATAGGAAATGAGCGAGCTGCAACTAGGCTTAATCACATTTCCAGCATGGGTGTCCCAGTATCAGATTTTAAAAGTTGTATTAGGTTTTATTGTAGAGACAAGTGGCAGGCCCACTGGTTTAATCTATATAATGATTTTAAATTAACGTCAATTAGGCCTTCTGTCCAACCGTGGTCGCATTTACAGGTGGAGAAAAGATCTACCATTGTTTTAACAAGTTTACGTATAGGGCCCACACATTATACTCGTAGGTATCTGATGGCAAGTGGGGCGGATAGGCTGGCTCCTCACTGCTGTGCTTGCTAAGTAGATATAACCGTTGAACATATTTTAGTGTCCTGTACTGTTTTTGGATGTCAACGTAGTAAAAATCATTTAATCATTACGCCCCTTCGTGAAATTCTAGGTGACACTGCTCCAGTGGAGCTGGTTGTACAGTTTTGAAAAGAAATTGGTATTTTTTATGAGTTATAGATCTATGGTTTTATTGTGATTTAAAATTTTAACCTGTTGGTTTTATTGTGATTTTAAATCTTAACCTGTTGGTTTTATTGTGATTTTAATTTTATGCTGTTGTATAGATTTAATTTAATTATGTTTTACTTTTATTTATATTCTTATATAACATTCTAAAAAATATATATGCGCTGAATGGCCTTGCGGCTCCGGCGTTTGGCTTCAGGCCATAAATTTCGTAATTAATCATCATCTCACTTTTCCTGTGCCACATGCCCCTCTCTTTCTTTTCACCAGTGCCAGTGACGTCACTATTAGTGCAGTACTTGAGTAGGTGGTCAATGATTCAACCCTCCCACTGGCCTTCGTCAGTAGAAAACAGTCCAAGGCAGAATACCTTCAATTGTGAATTGCTAGTGGTGCATTTAGCTGTCCGTTACTTCCACCACTGATTAAAAGGTAAGCCCTTTGTTATTCACAGGGACCATATATCCCTGGTGCATACCTTCACTCGACTCCGCCTTGGTTGAATACAACTGCACCCTTTAACACGTCCCTGTTAAAATGAATCCCATTGCTGATACTCTGTCAAGAATCACATTGGCCGCTATTCACTGGGGATTAGATTACGGTGCCATGGCCGAAGCCAAACGAAAAGATCCAAAGTACCAAGCCTGCAGAAAATCCTGCACATCCTTCAATTTGGAAGATATTGCCCACATTGATCCAACGCCATCCTCCTTTTTGATGTCAGTACCAGTAGGACATGCCTGTGGATACCTGCCCCCATGTGCTGATAGGCGTTTGGTTTAATCCTTGGCCTCTCATATCCCTCACGCTGCTTGACTGCACATGTACTAAAGTTGATGTTCAGGATTTGGTCTGCGCCTGTAGCTCCTACTAAACTTTAAAAGTACATCGCCACACAGATTCAGGAGTGAGCACCTTTTCTCAACCTCGGTGTTGTTTTGCCCACATTCACATAAGCGTAGTAGGCCCCTAACAATAACACAAGATCACTAACACCTATTTACTGTCAATAACTACTCCACCCACTGGTCTGAAGGCATTCCCATGCAAATTGCATCATCCACCTCGTTTACATGTGCCTACTTTCAGAGGGGTTAGTGGGGTTTGGTATCCTTCAGTTTATTACTTCTGACAGGTGTACCACTTTCACTTCTCAATTGTGGACATCAGTAGGGAATCTCCTGGGCATCAAACTACATCAGACAGCCACCTACAACTGCAGCCAACAGAACAATTGAACGCTTTCATCTCAGCTTCAAACCAGCTTTGATGCTCCTCTGCAATGACTCCAACTAGGTTACCTAGGTTTCCTGGGTCCTTCTTGATTATGGACCACTCCCAGGGACAGCCTGGATATCTCGGGAAATAAAATGGTGTATGGCACCTGTTGCTTATCCCTGCTGTTTTTTTTTTCCATCTGGAGCCTTCCCCGACATTCTGCAGTGCCTACATCATGTTGTGGGTGATTTTGCTCCCAGCCACCAGAGTTACAAGCTCCCAGCAAAGCGACACTCAATAAAAGATTTAACACCACAACACGTCTTCATTTGCACCGACACTTGCAAACCATAACTGACACCACTTACACAGGCCCTTTCCTTGTTATGCATCGCAAGCCAAAGGCTTTTTCTATCCAAATTCATGGCAAATTAAATTTGGTCTCCATTGATCCCCTAAACTTGTACATCATTTCCCCTTTCTAGAGCTGGGTGCCCTATTTCACATGTACTATTTTTGTGGGGATCCATGTAGTGCACATGTATTTCATACACACTCATACACTGTGATGTGATTGTTCTTTTTTTCTCTCTCACCTTCTTGCTCTCTTCCACACTAATATTAGAAAAACCTGTTTAAGTATACCATTGCATGTTTCGAATAAAAGTTTTTATGCCATTGTTATCCTCGACTGTTTGTATATTAGTGTATGTTGTTGCGTTAATAAACCAGTCACGTCCAGCCCATTTTTTCTGTTAACACCTAGTCACAACCTGCGGCAGTCTGTGTGAATTATTCACAGGAATAGTGAGTTTCAAAGGAAATATTAGTTGGTAACAGAACATGCAATGGTAAGCTATATGCATGGCGTATGGGACATCAGTATGAAATGGAATGGCATGGATTATGAAGGTTTGAGTTTAAATAGTATCTGGGATTAGGGGGATATCAGAGTAATGTCTGTAATAACAGGTGCTAGGGTGAAATATTATTAGGAAATCGGAGGGCCAAGGGGAAATATTCACTAGGAATAGTGAGTGTCAGTATGAAATATTTGGTGGAAATGCAGTGCTTTGGTGAAATATTTGGTGGAAATGCAGTGCTTTGGTGAAATATTTGGTGGGAATAGAGAGCATTAGTAATATATTCTGGAAATTGGAAGATTAAGGGTGAAATATTCATAGGGAATAGAATAAGGTTAGTCTGGGAATAGTGAGCCTAGAGGGGGAATATATGCAAAAAAAAAAAAAAAAAAAAAAAAAAAAAAACAGGGGGTGGGAGCTGAAAACACTGTACACTGACTTAAAGGGGGAGATATCACTTTCTTTTTGTCTGTTACTGTGTTACTGTATCGCAAATACTCTGTGATCACAATTCATCCTACACCATTGAAAGGATTTCTCTCAAAGTTTGTGCAAAGGTAGACGTGCATAGGTGTGCTAGATAGGATATACTATTTTTCTGTGTCTGTCTGTACACAAAGAGGTTATGCTTCTTATTTGTCAGGCCTACATTACTGATAATTTTTTTTTCCTAGGTGGCACTCCTGTTTAATGGATTTTTTTATGATCTATACCTAGAATATCAGTCATCGGGGTCATCTACGTTTCACAAATTCTTTTCGCGTTGATAAATTATCAGTTGGTTGAATTTGTATAAAAGGAAATGTTGCAATTTTCAATATTACTTATATTGAAGTTTTACTAGTGACAAGCACAAGTAACTTGGTGATATGGTTGTTCATCCTCAGCATCATCATCTCCTCCTACGCCTTTTGACGCAAAAGGTCTCGGTTAGATATCTACAGTCGTCTCTACCTTAACTTTTGAAATCAATACTTCATTCATTGCCTCCTACTTCACGTTTCATAGTCTTCAGCCAAGTAAGCCTGGGTTATTAGGGGACATATATTGGTTTAGCTGCACGGCCAAAATGTATTGTACGTAAGTTTGAATGAGTTCTATTTAAATGTAATATTTGTCGTTCCCTTCTTTATGCGATTTTCGTGTCGCCCGTTATTCTCTTTTTTTTTTTTTTTTTTTTTTTTTTTTTTTTTTTTTTTTTTTTTTTTTTTTTTTTTACCGTTTTTCGTTCTATCCCTCTTTGAATATATTTCCATTCCGTCTCTATTACTCGATCATTTCCCTTCTTCCTTCCATTTTCCACACTCCCAGTCCGCACTCCCCATTCATGCAACTTACGGTCAAAGGAACCCGTGTCCTCTGTTGATAACTTCACTTCAAAGGCTTCTGAGGACATAAGACCCTGGAAAGGCAGCCAAACTTGGAATGGAGGTTAGGATATCATTCTTCGGCTCTTTTCCAGTCATACAGATTCCATTCATCGCCTCTTCTTACTAGTTGAGAGGATTAAATAGAGCCCTTTCTGTCCCTTTGAATGCACACAATTTTTCCTGAGTATCTTACCTTTTGAGAGAATCAACTCTAATAAGAATATGCTTTGGTCTAAAATTGTTTTGTTAACTTTATTCTTGGTATTTTCACACATAGTACCCAGCAGAGAAACAAGTAACAAACAGCTTTGACATTGTTACAGTCACTTGTTCTCTTAGCAGCGACTCAGCCGTGATATGAAAAGTGCTCATATATAGAAAACACACACACAATACATATCTATATATCTATCTATCAATATATATATATATATATATATATATATAGATATATAGATATATATATATATAGATATATATATATATATATATATATATATAGATATATATATATATATATATATATATGTATATATATAAGGCTCCAACTTTTCGTCGCATGAGTTAATACCGGTATAACCATTTGATTTGTTACCTGTTTTTTTAGAGAAAGTGGCATTTCACATTTCATAATTTCAATGTTTAACAAAAATTCTCGATCCCATGCTTATTCTTCTTTTAATTTCTGTTTCATTTTATGGGGAAACTCTTACTGTCTTTCCTATGTATGTATATTCATTAACAATCTCTAAAGGTTCAGTCATAAGCCATATTTATTGTCCCTGCGTTATCTTATTTTCACTCATTTATTTTCAGTCCTTCATTTCCTCTTCATATATTCAAATCTTCTATCATCTTTTGCAATTCCTCCCATGATTCTCTAAATAGAACTTATGTCATCTTCAAATAAGTTGTTAAGGTATTCCCCATTAATATTAACTTCTACATTTTCCCCATGTAAATATTTAAAACCTAAATCTGGCCATGCTG
>NC_090737.1:93144201-93146701 GCF_036898095.1 Palaemon carinicauda | reverse complement strand
ATACACACACAAAAAAAAAAAAAAAAAAAAAAAAACAGAGAAACACAAATTATAAACACAAACGTGGGATGGAGCATAACCTCTTCCAAACTTCGTTGGCAGAGGTAATGATTATCAATTTACATTGCCTTATCCGTGAAGAATGTTCTGACATAAGCAATTATAAATAGACATTAGTTTCGGAGGAAAGTCCATGTTTTGGAGAAAATTTTCTGATCGGAAAGTATAGAATAACAGAGAGGAGAAGGAAAATTTCAGTTTCTGTTAATTAGGCTTAGAGTTTTGTGACTGAAAACCGAACAATACTCGTGTTATTTTTTAACATAGATATCGATTCCTAGTATCCAATTGAAATCATATTTTATCCGTTGAATGCTTTAATGCAACAAATGGTTAATTTGTTCAAAAGTATTTTATACCAATGTGGATTACAATATATGCATTTGTATTGTAATTAATTGAAATCCTCTTCCCCGAGCGGAAAGGAATTATTTCATATTTTCTCCCGGGTGAAATAACAGCTTCATGCAAGAGCAGAAAATTAGATGTATGTTTTCAATGCATTGCCATTGAAATTGGTTGCCACACACATAATATCCTGACACCGAACCTGGTCGAGGAATACAACAAAGGCATGTTTCAAAGAAAAAAATAGCTATAATAGATTTTTGAATTATGGCCAAAGTATTCAAGTACGCACTTGGTAATAGTCGAGAGTTAGGAGTCTTACCCGTGGTATAGGAGTCAATGAATAGTTTACTTGCTAATAACTAGCAGATTGACACTAGTTGGAACCATTCTCTGTGAAGGAATGATGTTTCTAAGACTACGTTACGCCAGATATGTTATATATTCTTTTGTTGGCTATAACCCTGCGAGAGCGATAGTGCAGTAGAAAGTCAGTGTTCGTATTCTGTGTTGATTTTTTAACTTTTACCTTCCCGTTATTTGAGCTAGAGCTCTCAGTTTCTCGGACGAGAAAAGGGAGGCTGAGCAAGACCAACTTCTATATATAGAACTTTGACAAGGCTACACAATACTGGAACGATGAATAGTATCACCTTGCAGCCTTTGCAGAAACTCCTGACTTTTCTTGGTGTTTTGGCGTCGAAAGTTTAACTATATTTCTGTTTTTTTGGGATGCGAGAGTAAAACGGAATCTGTTTTTAAGCCATTCCAATGTAAAGTAGAGTATTGCCATTTGGTGTAGAGAACTAATCAGTCATAGCCGTCAAGTAGACAAATCTTTACAAGAAAAACATTTTACTAACATATTTTTTTTTTTTCATTTTGAGAGAAAGAGGCTAGTCATCCAAGATATCGGGAGATTTTGCAAAATAGTTATTAGTTTGCGATTAGTTAAGTATAAACTGGTCCTATGGCACCACTGACCCTTAAGTGTGAAAAGACTTTGAAAGGAATGGGGAGACTGACAAGAACCTCTTGAGTCAACCGATCCAATCAAAGAGGGAATGAATTGAGTTTGGCTGACTTTTATGAAGCTGAAAGGCTGCTGCAGAATGTTAGTGAAGCTAATAGGATGCCTGGTGTAGATCTCTGGACGGGGCCAACCATGCGTGATAGGCTGTGAGTATAACAACAATAACAATCATCATTATCATTATCATTATTAGTACTGCTAGCAGTAGAAGTAATAGTAGTAGTCTCCAACATTTAATGCTTTAGTCATGCACCCACAGAAGATCATTAGTTAATGTGAAGAGCAGTAAAGAAATATGTAAAATTCTTCAGATTCTACAGCATCATTATTCCTGATTAATTATTTGTAGTATATGACTGTCCGCACAAGGGAAATGGATTGAATCCAATTAATTTACTGTATATTTGCATAATTGTTTTGCTGTTTGATTGAAATATCGCCCATCTTTGTAGGGTACATTCAGTAACTGTGGATTTCTGCCTAGTTGGTATGGCACTAGCCTTACGTTTGGTATCTTGTGAATCACTCTATGCTTACCACTCTCAATTCACTCACGTGAAAAAGGTGAGGATTAAAGGGTATGCCAAGGGACGAGGAACCCAATTCTTGCAGCCCTACGAAAAAACCTTTGAGTTCTACCTCTCTGCCACCACTGCTTTCTCCAAAAGGATTGAAGACGTATTTCAAGCACTCTTAAGCAGGAAGCTTAAGAGTGGTTACACTAAAATTTGTAAACCTGCTGGGCTAGGGAGCTACTCATCAACCGATGTTGTAGAGATCTTCTTCCCCCGATGTTCATTCTTCTTCAGCATTGAAAGTTTTAACTTATCAATGATTAATTGTCGTTTTTGTATTTCTTTGAAGACATCCACTATTAGAAGAAACTAGATTACGTGTGACATTATATATATTATAAAAACCACCAGGAATGAAAGGCAAAGGTACAAAGCGCTTATGTATATTTCATTCTTGGCGACTTAACACACACATTATATACATATATGTATAATATATATATATATATATATATATGTATAATATATATATATATATATATAT
>NC_090737.1:93134201-93139201 GCF_036898095.1 Palaemon carinicauda | reverse complement strand
GATTTTCGCTCTTAGTTGTTTCAGTGACAGGTCGCTACCCCGATGTTTCTCCTTTGAAGAGTTGGCCTCCACCAAAGTCTGAAGTTCTCTGAAGATAGACCTTGAGGCTCTCTACCGGACATAGAGAGGCATCTTCTTTCAGGGGGCAGATTCTCCAAGGGCCCCATCTGTTGGTGGGTAATTCGTTTTTCGCGAGAAACGTCGGATCAGGGAAGAGGGTAAGTTCTCCTGAGTCTGTAAACAGGATATGACCCTCGTCTCTTGATAATGCCACTATTTCGCTGACTCGGGCTCCCGAGGCGAGAGCAGAAAGAAATATAACTTTTTGAGTCAGATCCTTGAGAGGGCACGAATCGTTGTCCAAGTTGGAGGCAAAATGGAGCACCTTGTCAAGGGACCAGGAGATAGGTTTTGGCGGAGGTGCTGGGCGTAGACGAGCGCTTGCCTTTGGTAGTTTATTGAAGATATCGCTGGACAGATCAATCTGGAAGGCGTACAGTAGTGGTCTAGTCAAAGCCGATTTGCAGGTAGAAATCGTGTTGGCTGCTAAGCCTTGTCCATGAAGGTGAATGAAGAAGGGCATGCAAAAATCAACGGTGATTTCCGTAGGGTTTTTGCTTTGACGAATGAGACCCACTTTCTCCAGGATGATTCGTATTGCCGTCGTGTGGATTTGGTCTTGTATTCCTCAAGGAAGTCTAGACTTTTCTTCGAGATCCCAAACCTTTTCTTCGCGGCTATGGAGAGAAAATCATGAGATGAAGGTCCCTGACTTTCAATGATGAAGCGAAGACAGTCGACTTCTGTACTTGCTGGGAGAGAACTGGGCCCGGGAGGGGGATCAGCTTGGGCTGCAGCTCCAGGACCAGGGGGTACCAATTGCTCCGGGGCCACTTGGGAGCCACTAGGGACGCTGTCCCTTTGAAGGTTCTCAGTTTGGAGAGGACTTTCAGCAGAAGGTTGGTGGGAGGGAACAGGTAGATCCTGGACCATCTGTTCGAATCCAGTGACATGGCATCCACTGCTTCTGCCTTGGGGTCCTCGTACGGGGCCACATAACGAGGAAGTTGATTGTTGTCGCTCGTTGCGAAGAGATCGATCTGAAGTTCCGGGACTTGGCTAGAGATGAAGGAGAACGTTCTTGCGTCTAGAGACCATTCCTACTCTATCGGGCTTGTCCGAGATAGAGCGTCCGCCATCACGTTGCGGAATCCTTGTAGGTGAACTGCAGACAGGTGCCATTTCTTCTTTTCTGCCAGGCGGAAGATTGGGAGAAGCACCTGATTTATCTGGGGCGATCTCGAGCCCTGACAATTGAGACATCTGACTACCACCGAGTTGTCCAGAGTCAGACGAATGTGGATCGAGGGAGGCGGAGAGAGTTTCTTCAGAGTGAGAAGGACCGCCATGGCCTCCAAGATGTTGATGTGAAACGTCTTGAATAGGGGAGACCATGTCCCTTGAGCCTGTTGTTGGTGGGAGTGACCTACCCAACCCTCCAGCGAAGCGTCCGTGTGGATATTGAGTGATGGAGGTGGGTGGTGAAGAGGAATGGACCTTTTCAGGGCCTTTGCTTCCGACCACGGCTTTAAGAGTGACCAAAGTCTGTTTGGGAGTCGTCTCTTGAGGTCTCTTCGAGCGATGGATGCAGAACGTCTCCGGACTCCCGTGGCATCCTTTAGCTGTGCACGAAGCACTGGGTTTGTCACTGAGGCGAACTGTAGAGAGCCTAGAACTTGTTCCTGCTGACGTCTTGAGATCCTTTTGGATTTCAGCAGTTTTCTGACAGACCCTGCTATTTCTTTCCTTTTTTTCTGTGGAATGGAAAGGCGGTGTGACTGAAGATCCCACTGGATTCCTAACCATTGGAACTTCTGAGCTGGAGAGAGGCTAGATTTCTTGGTGTTTATCTTGAATCCAAGGTGTTCTAGGAACTGGGTGACTTTGTTGCAGGATCTTACACAGTCTTCGGGTGATGTCGTCCAGACCAGCCAATCGTCTAGGTAGGCCATCACCTGGATGCCGCGGAGGCAGAGCTGTTGAACGATGGCGTCTGCCAGCTTGGTGAAGATCCGTGTGGCCACGTTGAGCCCGAAGTGCATGGCCCTGAAAGCGTAGCTTTTCCTTTGGAGTCGAAATCCTAGGTAGGAGGAAGCGTGGTGGTTCATTGGAACGTGCCAGTAGGCATCCACCAGGTCTATCGAGACCGTGTAGGATCCTTGAGGCAGAAGGGTCCTTATCTGTAGAAGAGTCAGCATCTTGAACTTGTTGTTCACTATGAACTTGTTGAGGGGGATAAATCTAGAATGACTCTGAGTTTGTCGGAGTCCTTCTTGGGGACGCAAAACAGTCTCCCTTGGAACCTTGTTGACTTATCCTCCTTATCACCTTCTTGTTCAAGAGTTCTAGAACATATTCTTCCAGGAGGGGTGTTGACTGTTGGAAGAATTGCTGGAAGGTTGGTGGTGAGTCCAGCTCCAGCCTAGTCCCTTCTAGACGATGCTGTGTGCCCAGGGATCGAAGGTCCAACGATCCTGGAATAGGCGGAGTCTTCCTCCCACCGGAAGCACTTCATTGCTTCTGGCTTCCCGAGGGTTTGCTACCCCGGCCACTAGCTCCCCTTCCTCCTCTGCCTCTGGAGGGACGGCGAAATGCATCTCTGCCTGCAAATCTGTTTGAGCCTCTACCTTTGGGACGAAAGGTAGTGGATTGCTGCTCAAATGCAGGGGTGAAGAACGGCGAATGTGACAAGACCGGTTGGGTGACCAACTGAAAGGTCTGTTGTGGCTGAGCTGCCACTTGGGGAGTAGTGGATCCTGGAAACTGCCATCTCTGTTGACGTTGCTGGGGTTTTGGTTTCATGGGTCTCCTCTTAGGTTGAGGGCCGTCGTCCTGAGAGGATTTCCTTTTCTTTGACATGCCTCATTTGTGGAGAAGGTTCCTGTTCTCCGTGGCGGCTTTGTCAGTGATCTCTTTCACTAGGGAGGGGGGAAAGAGGTGTTTACCCCAGATGTTGGAGGAAATCAGCCTCCGGGGTTCATTTCGTACTGTCGCATTTGCGAACACGAATTCACGACAGGCTCTACGAGCCTTCGTGATGCTGTACAGATCCTTCACGACCGTTGCCAGATGTGTTTTGGCAAGGACCCTGTAGAAGTCAGGGACCCTAGTGTAACCGGCCATGACTTCAAGCTGTACTTGGAGGGACATAGGTGCGGCGAGCCTTTCCTTCGTATCATGTTCCCGACGAAGGAGGTGATTGTTAAGTTTTGGGAGGTCCTCATTAAACTGACGACCAGCGACGTCAGGCTCTAGCTTCCCCACTATGAAGGTTGACTGGACGTCTTTCCAGTGACTATCATCAGGGGGAGTGGTCAGGGAGAAGGGCCTGCACTCCTCCAGTACAGGGCAAGGTTTCCCTTCTTCCACTGCTTTATGTACCGCATTGAAGGCCTTTTCCAGAAAGGGGAAGGTCGCATTGTCTGGTGCGATGAAGGTCGGGTGCTTTTTGCTAAGCGCCGGAATTTTCGAGTTGGTGAAGCCCCTACTTTTCACCGCGTTGGCTAACATAGCCTGGGCCTTCGAGAGATCGAAAACGATAACCTCCTTCAGTTCGGTCTCTTCATTAGAGGCGGGTTCGGACCTGAGTCGGACGTAACAGTCCGGGTAAGCCTCAAAGTTCGGGAAGAATTCCACTTCTTCCAACGCGATCGAGCCGACCTTCTCACTGATAAAGATCTTGCCCGTGGTGATCGGCATGTGCTCGGCATACCTCCATGGGTTAGTATCCGAGCATGCAGGGAGGTCCTTAACCGAAATCCTTTTCGGTTGCTTCGAACTTCCGAGGTTGGACCTGAAAAATTCATGCGTCTCGCAAAGTTTCTTATCCATGAGAGCTTCAAGCATCTTGAAGATCTCCTGAGTGCTAGATGGGGTAGGGTCCGGGGTAGCATATGTAGAAGGAAGTGATTCCTCAGTCGGTGTAGGAGTTGGTGCAGGGGTAGAAGCTGGAGCGACCTCATGCTCCGAATCAGGGTATTCCACCTGATCTTCCTCATAGTCGAGCTTTTTGCCCATGAGGTTCCTCTCCGTGGTCTCCGACACTTCCGACATACGGTCCACGTTGTCGGAATCTAAACGGCACTCGTGCATGGACTGAGCCATGACCACATCAGGTTCCACCACTATGTGGACGGTAGGGATCTGATCACTAGGGACCACTGAGTCTTTTGATGCCTTTGGAAATAGCAAGGCCCTCAAATCTTCGGTAGCGAGATACGGTCCGGTGGCGTTCTTCTGGAAGCCACGCACCCACTTGCGTAGCTTCTCTCGAGCGTTGTCCCTTACCTCCGCTGAAGGAGGATTGTCGAACGCTTCGACCAGACGACTCTTGTAGACTCTACAGTGCTGCGGGTCCCAATATTTTAGGTCACCTTTCTTGGCGGCGCAGGGGGCGTGGGTCCGACACGCCGTGTGCCCATAGAAGTCCGCGCGCTTCACTCCACAGAAGTTGTGGTCACACTTGATGTACTCCTCCTGTAAAAGAAAGAGAACATGAGTATACGGAAGGCATAAGAATGACTTACATTAATATAAAGTTAAATTTTAAGTAGTTAAACTTTCACTTAACATTAAATAATTCAAGAATATTGTAATGTTAAAGAGAGGAGTGGGAAAAGGAAGTAGATAGACACATACTTGTGAATCCCGCCCAGTTGGTTACCGTAACCTTATCAATAGGCAATTTCATTTGTGACCGAGGACACAAAACTGAAATCTTCATGGATCACCATAGTGGGTAAAGTTAAATTCTAGCAGAGATTGCCTGCGAGGTGTATCAGGGACTGAGACCACTCAGACCCTTGGGGTAAAGGGGTAGCAGGAGACCCCATATAGAACTAGGTTCCGGCAACCAATCGTGCTAAGACACACTTAGTATGCTGGAAATTTGTAATATACAAGAAGACAGCACAGCCACTAGTAGAACGGTAAGATAATAC
>NC_090737.1:93124201-93129201 GCF_036898095.1 Palaemon carinicauda | reverse complement strand
AGACAAAGGAGGCTTAGCCTCCTTAGGTCACTGCCGAAGGTTTCTGTATGAGATGATTCCTTCTTTTGTGATCTAACAGACTAGTCCTTGTTGCTGTTCTCGGTGGGAGGGTAAGATCCTTTCCCTGGGAGTAGCAACACCTTCCTTGCTTTGGTTCAGTGGGGGTTGGCAAGTATTGCTGGCCTCCCTCCTTGGATCTCCCTTAGGCTAAGATGAGTTTTCTTGGCTGCGGGTGATTCTTCACTAAAGCAAGGTTGGTATGACCCTCTTTTGTCCCTTCCCCCTCTATCTCCGCAATGGCCTAGCCATTACAGTACTGTACGTCTTTCTACATCTGGACCTAGGATAGGTTAGGATGTGGAATTGACTCAGTCTCTTGGCAAGGGTTTTCTGCTTTTTAGTGCTGCCCGGACCTCCCTTGGTCCCTCATCCATGTCTGCCTGTAGAGCCAGACGGCATTGGTCAGGAAGCCTGAATTAGATTCTCCCCTTCCTTATATGCACTCTTTCGGATTGCCAGGCTTGGAGGTAGTTTACGCTCTTATCCCGGCATCCATTCTGTTTTCTTCTAGTGCTGTACCCGACCCGGCTGCCGGCCTATGAGGCCGGCAGCCGGGCAGTCGTAGTCCTCTGGTTCTTTTGCTGCTGGCTGGCATCAGTTGTTTACCTTTGCCGGCCGGCTATTGTCAAGCCCTTGTCTGCCGGTTGCTATGAGCAGTGGCCGGCAGCCGGGTACTACCTTATGTAGTTGCCGGCCGGCAGTCATTGCCGGCCGACATTGGCTGTTGCCGGCCGGCAGTTACTGCCTGCCGGAACATGCATTTGAACCAGCGTTCTGCCGCCTTATAGCTGTTAAGTAGTATACTTTAAAGCTAGCTATGGTGTGTGCCGGCTGGTACATTACCTTCTATACTGTACCAGTATTCTTCAGTATAACATATACTGTAGGAAGAAAACTATAGTATAAGTTTTGGTACAGCACTGTGTGTTCTAACACTTTTGTGTTGTCTTGCACAGCCCTTTGGTGTTGCCTTACAGATAAGAAAGTGAGTTCTTTCTTGTCTATTATCCGGTATTTTAAAATCATACCTGAGGTGTGAGCTACACCTGTTTCCTCTGGAAACTTTTCATTGGTTACTCTAGGAGAGATTAACCATACGATTTTATTATCTGGAAGGCTGCAACAATTGGTTGTGAAGGAAACACAAGTGTGTGTCTTTCCTTTCTGATTTGTTATGCTAAACTGTGCATATCCAGTGATACGTAGTTCACTTGATACTCATGGAAATTTCTTCTCTTTACAGGAGGACCATCCGAAGTGCGGAAGTGTTTTCTGCAACGTCCTCAGTAAGAACCTCTGCGGTCATGAGTTTTGTAGGAGGCACGCAGCATGCGCTGTCTCCAAGGGTGATCTCCAGTATTGGGACCCTCAGGTATGTACCGTGTGCACTAACCTGATTACTGAGGCCTTTGATTCCCCTAGGACGGCGGAATCAAGGGATATAGCAAGGGAGAAGCTTCGTACCTGGGTAAGGGGCTTCCAGAAGAACACCTCTGGACCTTATCTTCCAAGTGAGAAGAAGAGGGCTTACCTTTTCCCTAGGGCATCAGTTGATGCAGTGATTCCCCAGCCTCAAGAGGAAATCCCCCAAGTCCAGATCCAGGGGGATGCTGAAGTCGCGGTCGCCTTGCAAGACATCTAGTTGGACGACAGGATGTCTGACGTGTCCGAGCATCTGGAGGAAGACCTCCTGGCAGGAGCCCAGGATGAAGTTCAAGCCCCAGACATTGTAGAGGAAGAGGTCGACGAGGTGTCGGCTACTCCGGTTCAGATCCCTGAGCCTATTCCCTCAACATCGTCCGCTCTCCCAGTAGAGCTGGGACAGGCCCTCTCCTCCATTGTTGGAATGATCCAACAAATGCAGAAGGAGAATCAGGAGAAGGCGGCTGCAATGGAACTGCAGATGCAGAGGCTTGCAGCATCACATGGGCCCCAAAAAAGGCTCAATGTGAAAGACCTTCCCTTGTGCTCAGATGCTAACCCTTTGAGGTATGCTGAGCACATGCCGATGACGACTGGAAAGATCGTCATCTCGGATAAGTTGGGTTCAGTTCCCCTAGAGGAGGTGGAATTCTGGCCCAGCAAGGGATCATATCCGGACTGTTATGTCCGGTTGAGGAAGGAGCCAGCTTCAAAGGAGGAGACAGAGCCGAAGGAGGTCATAGTGATGGACCATGCTAAGGCTCAAGCTTTGCTTTCATCCTCGATGAAAGAGAGGGGCTTCACGAACTCAAAGGTAGCTGCATTGAGTAAGAAGCTCCCTTCCTTTGTGTCCTCTCCTGCTAGAGCCTTCCCCTTTTTACAGAAAGGGTTTGCGGCTGTACTAAAAGCAGTCGAGGCCAGAAAGCCTTGCCCCTCCCTGGAGGAGTGTAAACCCTTGTCGCTGGCCCTGCCTATGGACCACAAAGACTGGAAGGACGTCCATCTTACCTTCTCAATTGGGAAGTTGGAGGCTGATATTGCCGGACGTCAGTTCGGCGAGGACCTCCCTAAGCTGTCTGACTTTCTTTTGCGGAGAGAGCTCGAGACAAAAGAAAGACTGGCTGCCTCAATGTCTCTTCAGACTACTCTTGAGACGATTGCAAGTGACCCCAAGGTCCATGAAATGTTCATGGTAGTGGCCAAGACTCATCTGGCCACAGTGACGAAGGATCTTTATAGCTTCGTCAGGGCGAGGAGAGCTTGTAGGGAGTTCGTGTTCACCTCGGCTACGGTGAGGCACGAGCCAAGGAAACTAATCTCCTCCAACATTTTGGGCAAAGACCTTTTCCCTACCGAATTGGTCAAAGAAGTTGTTGATAGGGCCGCCACGGAGAATAGAAACCTGCTCCAGAAGTGGGGCCTGGCTATCAAAAGAAAGTCTTCCCCGGATGAGGGTCCTCAACCAAAGAGGAAGACTATGAGGACTAGGCTACCGTCTCGGCCAGCCAAGCCACTTAGACAGCAACAGCGACTGCAATTGCCATTGCCTTCAGTGCCCCAGATGGTGGTACAAACCCCGACCACATTCCAGTGGGTACCCCAGGCCGTGTCGACACAGTCCACGGCATTCACCCCAACGTTCAAAGGGCAGTCAACTTCCTTTCGAGCAAAGCCTAGAGGAGCAGCCAGAGGCTCGTCTAGGCACCCCTCAAGGGGAAGGGGATTCAGGGGTGATCGCGGTCAGGGAGGCAAGACCTCAGGACGGCAGTCCAAGTGAGATGATGCTGGTAGGAGGGAGACTCGGTGGACCTTCGATCCCTGGGCCCACAGCCTACTCAAGAACGGACTGGGCTGGAGCTGGTACAGCACTCCACCCCCGTGCCCTCGGTTTTTCCAACACTCCACCCCCATTCTGGAGGAGTACATCCAAGAACTGTTGGAGAAAATAGTGATCCGAAGGGTGAAGTTCATCAAATTCCAAGGGAGGCTGTTTTGTGTTCCCAAGAAAGACTCGGAAAAACTCAGAGTCATTCTGGACTTGTCGCCACTCAACAAGTTCATAGTGAATTGCAAGTTCAAGATGCTAACAGTGCAACACATAAGGACCTTACTGCCCAAGAGGGCATATTCCGTCTCCATAGACTTGTCAGACGCCTATTGGCACGTCTCAATCAACCGTCGACTCTCCCCCTACCTAGGGTTCAAGCTACAACGAAGACTATATGCCTTCAGAGCCTAGCCATTCGGGCTAAATATAGCCCCAAGGATCTTCACGAAGCTTGCGAGCGTAGCTCTCAAACAAGTACGCCTAAAGGGAATTCAGGTAGTAGCCTACCTGGACGACTGGCTGGTGTGGGCAGCATCTGAGACAGAATGCTTGCAAGCTTCCAGTCAAGTGATCCAGTTCTTAGAGTATCTAGGCTTCAAGATCAACAGAAAAAAGTCTCGACTTTCTCCATCTCAAAAGTTCCAGTGGCTGGGAATCCACTGGGACCTAATGTCACACCGTTTCTCCATCCCGGGGAAGAAAAGGAAGGAGATAGCGGGTTCTGTCAAGAGACTTCTAGATTCCGAAAGGATATCAAGACGCGAACAGGAGAGGGTACTGGGTTCTCTCCAGTTTGCTTCGGTGACAGACCGGTGCTAAGAGCACAGCTAAAGGATGCAACCGGAGTTTGGAGAAGTTATGCATCAAACGCGCGAAGAGATCTGAGAAGACCAGTTCCGCTTCGGCTACGTACTCTTCTCAGGCCTTGGTCCCAAGCCAGACATCTAAAGAAGTCGGTTCTTCTTCAGCCACCTCCCCCGTCAGTGACGATTCACTCAGACGCCTCGAAGGAGGGATGGGGAGGTCACTCTCATCGGAAAAAAGTCTAGGGGACTTGGTCCAAGCTATTCAAGACCTTTCACATAAACTTTCTAGAAGCTATGGCAGTGCTCCTTACCTTAAAGAAAGTCTCCCCACGTCACTCGATCCACATAAGGTTGGTGATAGACAGCGAGGTAGTTGTGAGATGCTTGAATCGACAAGGATCGAGGTCACCACCTCTCAACCAGGTGATGTTGGCCATCTTCTGATTGGCGGAAAAGAAGAAGTGGTATCTGTCGGCAGTTCACCTTCAAGGAATCCACAATGTGACAGCGGACACTCTATCCAGGTTCACACCGATAGAGTCGGAATGGTCCTTAGATGCAGGATCATTCTCCTTCATTCTGAATCAAGTCCCAGAACTGCAGATAGACCTCTTTGCGACGAAAGACAACAAGAAGTTGCCCCTGTACGTGTCCCCGTACGAGGACCCCTTAGCGGAAGCAGTGGACGCGATGTCCCTCGACTGGAACAGATGGTCCAGGATTTATCTGTTCCCTCCTCACAACCTTCTGTTGAGGGTTCTCAACACACTGAGATCCTTCAAAGGGGTAGCGGCAATAGTGGCCCACGAGTGGCCGAACAGCGTGTGGTTCCCCCTGGCATTGGAACTATGGTTGAAGTTTCTACCGCTACCAGATCCAGTTCT
>NC_090737.1:93111701-93116701 GCF_036898095.1 Palaemon carinicauda | reverse complement strand
TGTTAACGAGGTTCAAGTGGATATGAATGTTTTCCTTCAGGAATAAGTTCATGAGGGACAAGAAGACTGCCATGGACTCCAGAATATTGATGTGGTATTGGTAAAATTTCTGAGAACAACAGCTTTGTACTCTCTTGGGTGGGTTATAACCCACCCAACCTCCCAACGAGGTGTCCGAACAAAGTGTCACTACTAGAGGAGGAAAGCGCAACAGCAACGTCTGTGAAAGACTTATGGCAGTGGACCACGGTCTAAGTTGCTTCTGCAGGAAAACTGCGGTCTTCTGATGGTCAGGAAGAGCGTTGAAGGCTCTCCTTCCCCAAACTCCGTTTGCATATTTGAGCTGTATATTTGGGATAAAATTTGTGAATTGTAAAGATCCTCGAATTTTCTCTGAGCGTCGCCTGGTGATCATCCCCGACTAGAACAAGGACTTAAGTGACGTCTCTATTTCCTCCCCCCCCTTGAGGGAGGAATAGAGCAGAAGGGAGATATGAAATCACAACTACTCTCTAACTGCGGGAAGTCCTGAGCTAGTCAGTTCTGATTTCTTAAGGTTGGTCTGAAGTCCAAGGGACTGGAGGAACCAAAAACTCAATTTGGCTGCTTCCGAGCACTCTGTGCCAGGGAACTTACACTAGCCAGTCAACCAGGTCTGCCTCTACTTAAAAACCTGTCTACTTCAGTTGTTGTATGACTACATCAGTAAACTTTGTGAAAAACCCTCAGAACTGTGCTGAGCCCGAATGACATAGCTTTAATTATGGATATCCTTTTCCACAGGCTGGAACCAAGATAGGGGGATAAGTGTCGACCTAACTGACAATACAAAGATTAGTAAAATCCATAGGGACAGTGAAAGCCCCTAAGGGTGGAAAGGTCCATATCCGTGAAATAGCCAACATCCGGAACCTGTCCCACGGAAAGAACAGGTTTAGGACAGAAGACAAGAATAGTTTGAGGTAAGCTCGAAACTGTTTGGCCCACAAAATAGACGATCTTGAAATCTCATAGATCTCACGCAGCAGATAACTACCCTCTACAATAGATCTTATATATAGTTCTAGACAAGGAGATGTTCCTGAAAGAGACTCCTGAACTGGGGTGGATATTGGTACTACTTCCAAGCAAAACCGTTGGGAATAAATTTCTGTGTCCAAGGACTGAAGAACCCACAATACTTGAACAAGGCTAACCGTCCCCCTACTGGAGGCCTTCATTATTTTGTGGTAAGGACATGAACTGCTACCACCGCTGATGTTTCAAGGTCCATGATCTCTGGACCTGCCTCCACAGTCAAGATGGCCTCGGAAAACAACCCTTACTCATACATAGGGTGGAGGGCCAGGGACTGTGACACCACTTATAAGGGCACAGCATAGACAGTCCGAGGGATAGCGACATGAGAAAGAACAAACGACTTACCATGAAAAGTCAGTTTGTGAGACCTCTTAGTTGCGGCCTTTCCAGGGTTGAACTACTTCTTCAATATCCCCCACTTCAGGAAAAAGGCTGTAACCTCTGCGACAGCCTTATCCATAACTTTCCTCTAAGGAAACAGGTCTTTTCCCCAGATGCTAGAGGTGAAAAACGTTTCAGCTCATGGCAGATGGTAGCTGTGGCAAGTTCATGCTCACGACATGCTCGACAGACCTGAAAGAAGCATAAAGGTCTCTCATAAGGGTGTCGATATGAGTTTTCGCCAGCAAGGAAGACGAAGGCACCATTATCTGGTCTGCGACTCATACTTAAGAAGGTGTTCAGAAATCCTGGGCAGCTTCTACAAAATTTGGTGGACGGCCTCATCCGTATGCGGTTTTTTCTCAAAGGTAAACTGGACATTGGTCTAGTGGACGGAATCGTGTGGTAGGAACAGTGAGACTAGTGTGCATTCTTCCAAAGCTGGGAGATTCTTACCCGCACAATAGGCTAACTCCATTGACGTACCTCTTCGAAACTTAGTGGAAGACCACTTTGTCCAGAGCCACAAAGGATGCCAAGGTCTTACCATAGGCGATAATCTGTAAATTAATACTCACTGCTGTCATCGTTAATGCGTTAATACCGAATTCTATCTTGGGAATATATATCCACTGAAATTCATTTAATAGTAATAGCTTCTGGCCGGGCAGAGATTCGAACCCCGGCCTGTTCATCCAAAAACCTTACCTGCGATGACTTTAGCAACTAAGTCATCAAGAGAGATTGCGATAAAGTAGCTAGGAGTGCTAAAACTTATATCTAGGAAACTCTTCTGTCTTCTCCCAGGCCTGGATCTCTTCACATGAAGATTTTCCTGTTAGCCATAAGTAACAGATTTATTGTAGTACATAAGGTACTCAGGAACTGGGGGCTCCATGAGCTTAGCAGATGTTGGGAGGAGAAACGGGCAGGAACATCCCCTGTCACGAAAGAAGCAAATGTAACAATATATCGGGAGACCGATAACATAGTGGAGTCAGAATTGGTCGACACCACTGAATCCTTGATAAGATCAGACTACCTCATCCTTGTACCCAGGTGCTAAGGTACCATGGGAAGAACATGCATATATCATCGGAGGAATCCTCTGAGACCCATCTGGAGTAAAGTAAATCATTACAAACACTGCAAACCTGATGGTCCGAGTGTAATACTGGGTCTTACATCATCTAACCCTTCGTATATGTGCGGCAAATGTCAAGAAAATAGGGATGTCTCACAGCTCTGACACGCAACTGCACTCAATAGTGTATCTCCATATAGGCACTTCCTGTAAGGAGAAAAGGGTTCAAATGAGTACTACAGCCTGTAGCAGGCACAAAAGCCCAATAGCAATGGGTCATTATTGCTTCATGTAAACAATTGAGGGAATAGTAATCCATAAATTGTGTAAATGCCCTTGGTGAGAAAAATTGGAGATACATTACGAAATGTCCATTCTCCTATAAGCTATGTGAGATTTGAAAAACTAACCCACAAAAGATCCGTTACTATAGGTCCAAAAAGGGGAAAAAGAGGTGGAGAAATACTCATGGAAAGAACCGTTGCCCCAATATCTCCGCTGAGAAATGGTTTATTAGAGGACACCCGTACAGGTAACCTTAATCATTAAGCAATCGACGCATTGATTAAAAATCAAGTCTAAAGCAACCCATAGGTTATAAAAGTAAGGTTATAAACTCAAAAGAAAAAACTCAGGAGGTATAACTAGCCCAAAGAGTTACAAGCCATCTATTCAATCCACACCCTCAAAGAGAAATGTACAAATTGGTAGAAAACCAGTTACCATATGTAGTGGTTATGCAAAGCAGGAGCCTAAAACCCTTTCGTAGAAGGAGTTCCGAGGCCCGACCTATATAAAGAAACCTTAAACGTTAAAGGAGTAAGGCTCTTATGTTAACTTACAGAAAATAGAGAAGTCATCTCAGTTAAGTAAGACGGTCTCAGATAAAGAAGGGTAGAAAGGCCTGTGCCCTAAAGGTACCGGTGTTGCCAGTAGTACTGGCAACCCCCAGGGGGAACGGCACTGCCGCCAATATCGTATGTGCCCAAAATCACTGGTACCAATATCAGCACCCATAGGCTAGTACTAATCCCGCCGCCAGAAACGATAATACCGGCAGTGGCAATAGTGGTCAAGGGCGGCGGAGATAACGGTCAAGGGATTCCGCAGAAAACACCTTGCCATAAAGATAGGCAGTGCCGCCGTCACCTGTGGCAACACAGACGTAAGAAGCAACATATTGCCAAAACGGGTACTATAAAGCAGATTTTGAGTAGGAAAAATTTATATTTGGGTGTCAAAAGGTGGTGACATAACCGTTATTCAGGCGTTGTCATGGGCAAGTACGCCAAATATACTAGCGTTGCCGGAAGCACTGGCATCGCTAGGGGGTAAAATCAGCACCGTCATCCTCCAATGTGACTTATGGCACTTGCACAGTCAACCCCTCCCACAGACCAGTACTAGCCTGGCCATCAATAACGGCAACACCGTTAAGGGCAAAGGAGCCTAGAAAGGCAGAGACAAATGGCAATGATTCCTGTAGAAAAAAACCATGCCTCAGCTGAAAGCAGCGGTACCAGTGGAGGCACTGCCGCAAGCAGCGACACATCGCCCGAACAAGTACAATAGGACAGTGAGCCAAAAGGTGGTGGCAAAGCCGAAGACACCAGCACTGTCGTCAGTCAGATAGCTCACCCCTCAGGGAGAAGCCTACTGACGGCCATTGAAGGTCACATAATAATAAATTCCATGCAATGTCCATCCCGGAAAGACTATGATAAAAAGAGAGAGGTGACGACATGGAAAAACTATACCCATGCAACAAAATAAACACCACTCCGTCAGAGACAGCAGCCACCGTCTCATCGAGAAATCTCAGAGGCTAAGAGATAGCAGCCGTTCATGCAAGTCGGCGCACCGACATGATGACATTACCCTTCGCAAAGGAGAGTTCCAAAAGACTGTGCAGTCCTAGTATGAGAGATCACGAGTGAATGCAGAATGGCTAAGCCTCACAAGTTGATGCCACAGGTAAATTGAGAAATCCCAGAGGCTATGAAGGAATGGCAGAACAAGTAAGTCGGAACACTGACAAAGAGAAATCACCCTTTGAAAAGGGGAACTACAAAAAACTGCTCAGTCCAACCATAGGAGATCAAGAACGTATGTAGCGTGGCGGCCCAACAGATTTGCTGACGAAGAAAACGTGCCATCAGGGTACAAAAATTGCCATTAGCAATGGCACACTTAGGTAACACCATTGCCATCTCCCTAGGCTCATCCTAAAGGGGAGGCGTAAGAACAATTCCTTTTGCGAGGCTTCATCTAGCCTCAGTAGTGGCAGTGTTTGTAAGAATGGCTGTTTTAATCTGACTGGGATATTTTTAATATGCTTTGTTTGCTATTTCAGGTTTTTTTTTTTTTTTTAGATGTTATACCACTTTTGAAAAAACTAGACATTGATATAGTGTTTAAATATAATTGTACATTAAAAAACATGTTAGTTAAGAAT
>NC_090737.1:93099201-93106701 GCF_036898095.1 Palaemon carinicauda | reverse complement strand
TCCACTCCTGTCGAAGGGGACAACAATTGAAAGCCCACTGAAGCTGTTGTGAATGTTGTAGAACATTGACGCCCCCCTCGTTACCTGCCTGGGTAATGGTGAAGCCACCCACCACTCACCTTTGCCAATGTACACCCGTGCCCAACAGTTGACAGCCACTTAATGATGCCCCTAATTTTCGGTTGTGATAATAACATTTCAGATTTAAGACTGCTGCTGAGAAATGTGCTACCAGATGTCAATTGTCAAAAAACCGTGTAAGTAGGTCATTGCCTGTGGTGGTGGATGCTTAATTATCTAATAATTTCCTTTTGGATCATTCAGGATCTAATGTATACTTTTTGATAGACATCGGTGCCTGTCCTTCTCTTCTGCCACATATCCTTTTCAAGGGCATGGTGCCATCATTCCAAGACTGCTGGTCTGCCTGGTGGTTGCCAATGGATCTACTGTTCTCACCCATGGTTACGAGATGCTCTCACTGTAATTCTAGGGTGCGCAGTACTGATTGAATTTTATCATCACTGATGTTATACAGGCCCATCTTGTTACCAGCCAGTGTAGTGATAAAGCCACCCACCACCACTCACCTATGTCACCCAAACCCAATTTGTTATTATTATTATTATTATTATTATTATTATTATTATTATTATTATTATTATTACTTGCTAAGCTACAATCCCAGTTGAAAAAGCGGGATGTTATGAGCCCAAGGGCTCCAACAGGGAAAATAGCCCAGTGAGGAAAGGAAATATGGAAAAAGTACGAGAAGTTCAAGAACAATAATAACATTGAAATAAATCTTTCATATATAAACTATAAAAAACTTGAAAAAACAAGAGGATAAAAACTTCAGAATAACAAGAGGAAGAGAAACAAGATAGAATAGTGTGCTTGAGGTTACCATCAAACAAGAGATCTCTAACCCAAGACAGTGTTAGACTATGGCACAGAGGCTATGGCACTACCCAAGACTAGAGGCCAGGCTATTCTGTGTATGAGTCAGCAAAGATGAAATGAGCTGTAACCAGAGAGAGGGAGCATTGCCTATGGCGCTGGCCTTCCCATTAACTAACACATTTTTTGCCATGGTTCAGGATCTAATATGCTTTTTAGGGCATGAATCTGTCATTCCAAGACGGACAAAGTCTGCCTGGTGGCTACCGATGGGTTGTGTAGGGACACCGAGTACAGAGGGAATTTCCTCATCAGTGATTTTACGCTGGCTCTCATCAGTGCAGATTTCCTTGCCCATTTCCACCTTCTGGTTGATGTCGCACATCATAGCTTAGTCAACTGCAATTGTTATTTTTCCACATCTATATCACCTGTTCCATCTGACTTCGATCTCCACATCAGCGCTCCCATGGATACCTCATGCCCACTGCCACACCTCATATCCCGATGTCTTCTAAACATAGAAGTTGTATTCATGGGTCATCCTATCACCCCTGATAGTTGCTCACCTTCTCCTTTTAAAGGTATCAGTAGTACAGAAGTTCCAGTGCCATTATCCATTATGGCACTGCATGAGTTTTATTTAGCATGGTGTATTATTGTCGCCAGATCTTTCCAGTCATCCCCACTTCTCTTGCCTCCCACTACCTCTTCCTCAAGGGCAAGCCCAAAGTGGGGCCTGTAGCCGTTTCCATGCAAGATGTAACATCCGCCTTATGTACTGCTGCCATAATTTCCGGACAGACAGCATTATTTGGCATCCCAGACCATATTACTTACGACATGGGTACCACTTTTACCTGTCCGTTGTGGACATCATTAGGGTCGCTTCTTCTCATCATCCTACATCAGACTACTGCTTAAAACCCCACAGACAAGGAAATGGTGTATTTTTTCCTTTGTACCCTCAACACAGCTGTGATATCTCTCAGGAACGACCCTAGCTGATTAGCAAAACTTCCCCAGGCCATCCTCGGACTGAGAGCCACTCCCAAGGATAACCTGGATGTCCCAGGGGCTGAAATCCGCCCATGTCAGGTTGTAGGGAGATTTATCCCCTGCCGTCAGTCTTCCAAGCCCCCAGCAAAACTGCATATACAGAAAGACCTACATTTCGTTATGCATGTTGCCTAAGTTTTTTCATAATTCCGACCATCCTTTACATTCAGATCTTCCCGGAGAGTACCACGCTGTTCATCATAAGTTTTATTTCAGCTGGTTCTAAGTTGCGAAATGATCTTCCTAAGCGAGTAATTGAATCGGTAAAACTTCAAAAGTTTGAACTTGCATCAAAGGTTTTCATTTTGAACATGCTGTCATAAGTCTCTATTTATAGTTTATATATGAAAATATTGTTTTAATGTTATTACGGTTTTCAAAATATCTTATTTTAATTGTTCATTACTTCTCATATAGTTTATTTATTTTCTTATTTCCTCTCCTTACTGGGCTATTTTTTCTTGTAGGAATCCTTGGGCATATAGCATCTTGCATTTCCAGCTAGGGTTGTAGCTTAGCCAACAACAACAACATTAATAATAATAATGGTAATAATAATAATAATAATAATAATGATAATAATAATAATAATAATAATAATAATAATAATAATAATAATAATAATAATAATAATAAGAAAATGTCCCATGTTCTCACGCCCTACAAAGTTACTATATTGAACGTATGTTAGTGTTTGTGTTTGAGTATATTCAAATCTTTCTGTTTCAATAAATTTACCTTTGAATTTTTGTTTCGGAATTCTAGGAGATAGTTAATTTGATTTTACTAGATTTCTTTTATCATAGAATTAATGCTGCAATGTTTGTTAATGTAAATTCATTTACCAATAACTGTACCCTATTAATATACTACCTCGAAGGAAGTAAGCCCCGTCAGTGCAAATTACGCTGTGCTCTTCATCCATAGAATAAAGGTGTTTTCAATGTTGGTTCGTTCTTTAACTGCACCCACTTAGTATCCATCTTCTATACGTAAGCTACTCTGTTTTTATATATGCTGTTATCAATTTTTTCCTTTTTTTTTTTTTCTTTTAGTACAGCTATGGGTTTCCCTCCCATATGCACTTGGGCTGACAATGCCCTCTCGGGTCCCCGTGCAAAGTCATATGTTTTAAACTAATAAAAGCATACCAGTCATGATTGAGGAGGGAGGCATTTTTCAATGAAAACACTATAATTTGATCTCATGTATATATGTTATATTTACAGAAATCATGTAATTTCCGTATCAATTAATGCTGCAGTTTAGATTATTGTTTTAATCGGTTGTATTAATTGGAACAGAATTAATCATGTTTATGAAAATCAAAGCCTTTGGTCATTCATTTCAATAAGAGGATTGATATCAATAGGTTCACTGCAAAATTCGAATAACGTATCAATGTAGCATGATTGAATTTTTACAGTTCTTGAATTTTTATGGAGAGGATAATTGTACACACATGTTATACTATAATTTATCGATAAACTAATTGTCATGAAGAAGAGGAATTGGATTTTCTTTGAAGAACTGATAGTGCCTCCAAATATTAGATTATAATTTTGAAATCCCAAATATTAGTACAAAAAACAAAAGTACAATAAATACTTTAGAATCGGAAGGGTTAGAGTGAAATATTCATAGAGAATAGGTAGCTATCGGGTAAAATATTTGTAAGAAATAGGAATCATAGTGGTGAGATATTCACAAGAATTAGGAGGCATGGAGGAGAAATATCCATTAGAATACGTAGAAGTAAGATAAAAACTCCGCTGGGATAATGGAATGGGGAATAAAGGAACTCCAGGGTGAATATTCAAGAGAAATATAGAGCTTAAGCTCGAAATGTTCGCCTGAATGAAATATTCCCAGGGAATTTAGAGTAACTGGTTGAAAGGATTTAGGGAATGGGAATTGTCAGTATAAAGTATTCTATAGGTAATAATAAGCGTGCGGGTGAAATATTTTCTGGAAATTGAAAGAGTCAGGGTAAAATATACAAGAAATAAAGAGCATCAGATTGAGTTATTCACGAGGACCAGACGGCATCAGGGAGAAATAGTGGCCGGAAATATGGAAACTTATGGTAAAATATTTGTATATGAAAGGGAGCATCAAGGTTAGAAATTAAAAAAAAAAAAAAAGTAATGAGTATCAGTCTCAAATATTCATAGGGCATATGCAGCATCAGGGGGAACAATATTTAGGAAGTACGAAGTGTCAGGGTAAAATATTCATTTGAAATTTTTCGATCTTTATGGTTTTGGTTAAATATTTTCAGGTAATAGTGACCGTCAGTATGAAATATTCACAAGAAATAGGTAGCATCAATGAGAAATATTCTCACAGAATAATATGCCCCAGGAGAAAATATTTATAGGGAAGAGAAAGCGTGTGTTAAATATTTGTAGCAAATATGTTGTCAGTTTGGAATATTCATTGGTAAAAGGGAACATCAGTGTGAAATTTTTGTAGAAAATAGTGAGTGACGTGAAATATTGGTAGGGTAGTGTGTCAGGGGAATATATTTGTAGATAATAGGGAGTCCTCTGGGTACAATGATTGCAAGGAACAGCAGAGGGAGTGTATGTTGAAACATTTGCAAGGAATAGTGAAGGTCAGGGTAGAATATTTGCATGGAATTGGTACATCAGGATGAAAAATACTTAAGGAATTGTGGAACTTCGGGATGAATTATTTTCGGGGAAAGTGTGTTGATGGAAATATTCGTAGGTGATAGGGAGTATCAGGGAGAAATATACGCATGGAATAGGGAATATTAGGGTTACTTATCAGCAGGAAAAAAAGGTCCCCGCCACTGCCACTGAAAAATACTAGCAAATCAACTTGGTACAAAGATAAAATATTATATATTCTTCTTTTGATACTTTGAGTGTCTGTACACAAAGATGTAAGGACTTCATCTTTTTTCGTCTATGCTTTACGCATTGATTTATAACGGATAACATACGGTTAGTAACCTTAACCATGACCTGTGTACCTAGAACAGCAGACATTGGTTCTAATTTTGTTTCACCAGTACTTCTTTTTTTGGGGAGAAAATCCTCAAAGTTATCTTCTGTTGCAGGAATAGAGTAAATGCAAAATTCAGTAAATTCATTAATTGGACTTATATAAAGGAGACATGTGTTGTGTTAGCTGTGCGGCCAAACTTTTTAATATTTGTTTAAATGAGAGAGCTGAAAATGATGTAATGGCTTTACTTGAATCTTGGTCGCTTTTTTTCTTTTCACCCATTCTTTTCGTATGTTTTCTTAATGATTTTCTTTTAGTCAATCCTTTCTACATAAATATCTTATCACGGCTTGAAAATTACATCACCCTATCTCTGTTACTCAGTAGTTTCCCCTTTGCACTCCATTTTCTCTTCTCCCATCTGGTCCAGGCTTTCACGCATTCAACTCTTGACCTGTGTTGATAACTTTATTTTACGTGATGTTGGGGTCACATGAATTTGGAAAAGTGGGAAGATCGGGAAAGTATGTTATTGTCCCTTTGATATTTATCAGTGTTCCTGATTTCCTTCATGGCCTCTTTTTCCAAGTTGAGAGGATTACTGATGTTCCTTTCATGCACACTGCTTTTCACGAGTATCTGCTCCTTTTGAGCATAAGCTCTTTAAAGTGATATCGCTTTGGTTTAATTTTTTTCTGATAAAAATATATTTGGTATTTTCATACGCTGCTCATCAGCATATATCAATCAACTGAATTCTTAGACAAGGTTCCAGTGTCTTTCTTTCTAAACAATAATATGGCTACATCTTCTGATAAACGCGCGTATACAGAACAAACACACACATACACACACTTGTGTGTATATGTATATATATATATATATATATATATATATATATATATATATATATATATATATATATATATATATATATATATATATATATATATATATATATATATATATATATATATGTACACCTACAACAAATGCAGCAGTTTCTATTCCAATTCAAGGGAAAGGCCTCAGACGTTTTTATTCATGTTTGAGATTTGGCCTGGAATTGTGATGGTGAGATGATTTGTGTGATCACTCATTGCAAACCAACCCAGTATGAGTAGCCCCGACTACTATGAGATTCAGGGCCTCTGTAACACGTTTTTTTTTTCGCAATAATTTTTTTTATCTATGAATTTCATATATATAACACTTCTTCAGAATGCACATTATATCTACACATAAATTTTGACTATATTCTGCATTACGTAGGTTGAATAAATTTGGTACTTATAATGTAAAAGTGACGTTTTTTCAAGACGGGCCAACTTACTCAGAGAAAAGGTTTCGAACGCACTCGTTACGTAACTTATGACGGCATTTCTTCCCTCTTTCTCGATCGATGATTGGCTATACGAAACGAAGGCTATACCTCTGCCAACAATAACACAAAAGTTTAAATAAAAGCAAACCAGTACACCTTTATGAACTCTGAAACCTCTCCACTGATAATTGTCATAATGAACATACCAACAAAATATGTTAATTAATACAAAAACACTTCAATTATTAGTGTAACTCCCAAAATAAGTTCATAAGAAATTACAGTCTACTTTATAGGACACAATCAGATTGACAAGGTGTAGGGAATAGTTGGTAATTTTCAAAAACGTAGTAGACAAGATTGATTTTATAACTGCTATATCCAATGTCTAGCAATTTTGATTTATTGTCTAAATAAATACCTATTTACTGTAAAAGAAAAAAATAGCCTGTACCGTATTTTGGCTTTAAACCTTCACCAAGAATTATCGTCAGAATGATGACTTCATGATGCTCCACCCTTTGGCCTCGTTATAATTCAGGATAACACTGAAGGTTATCATGGGCATTGTTGGATCAGAAAATTTAAATTCTGGCAATAAAAACTCATTTCTCGAGTAGTTGTAAGAAGTGCTAAATGATCCTCAAGGATCCCAGCAGTTGGCCTAAATGTTTAATTCATGTATACTTCTGTTGCGGCACTACTGCTACAGTAGTATTTCTACAGATACCCCACCCACATTTATGTATCGTTCTGCCATTCATAAAATCTTTGTCATGTGATTTTCACTGTGCAATAAGCCATGGCCTCCTCAGAAATTAAGTTAAACATTAGATGATAGGTTATTTCATTAAGCTGACAAATTATGGCAACTGGGTATGTTATTGCCGATGTTGAAGCTAAAGATAAAGTATGGTATCATTCCTTCATTGCATTATCATCTTTACTACTATTTGTTTTGCCACATGTAGTAGTTATTTTAAAGGATAAATGAATTATGTTCACTTTGCTTCTATTAATTCCCATTAGATCTACAAATAGAACTCCTAAAACTATTCCTGATTTATTTACAAAATGCAGTCATGCCCAAAACATAGTCAACGCGGTCGTACGGCCTAAGAAGAAGAAAAAAAAAATTATATCGGATGATCCGTTGGTCTGATGGAGATTTTAGCACCAAATTCTTATTTTAACAAAAAATAGTTATATAAAGACTGTATACAAACAATCATGTTACGCTA
>NC_090737.1:93084201-93089201 GCF_036898095.1 Palaemon carinicauda | reverse complement strand
GGCACAGCCGTTTGAGCGTGGCCGTTTAGACATGACCGTTTGGGCGCAAGCTGATTTAGCGCCAGCCTATTTGGCGACGGCCGTTTTGTCGTTAAAACATTTGTTTTATTCATAAATCTTATTTTGTTTACAAATCTTAAGAACATTTTTTATCTATATATCTTTGCATGGATGGACAAAAGTACAACATATTACTTATAAATTGAAGGATGATATACATATTTATAAACAGGAAAACTAGCTCTATGCTCGTTTAGCTTTGTTCCTGCACATCCGTATTGCTCACAGCCTCTTCTGTCAGATTTATTTAATCAGGGTAAAAAACACGGCATAATTCACCCTACGTTTTATGGTCTTTTGCCCAACAAGAAACGCACCACACACAGGAAAATGCTCGAGTTACTGAAAGAAATGAAACCCAACTATAAACCAAGTTCAATCGTCTGCGATTTTGAACAAGCTGCACACAGAGCTGTAAATGAAACATTTCCTGATGTTCAAATAGAAGGATGTTTTTTTTTTTTTTTTTCTTTTTTTTTTTTTTCCTATCACAGAATACAACCAGATCTAGATTGACTGGGGGTTCACTAGTTGTTATAACAATGATGCCTTTAAACAAGATCGATGAGTATTTGGATGAGGAAATGGAAGGCGAACTCATCTATTTCTCCCTGAGATTTGGAACCTCTATCAGAGATCATTAAATGGAGAAGACTGCTCAAACAATAATGCTGAGGCAGCCCACCATTGACTGATATACGAACTTAGCTTGCAGCATCCCACCATATGTAAATTATTAGATGACCTGTGTAAAGTACAGAAAGGTAGAGATGCATATTATGGAAAGTTACTAGCCGGATCACCACAAAAACTAAAAAAAGTATAGATCTGCAGAGAGAAGAATACATGAAAATGCTCTTCAATTTGAAAACATGGATGGTGTCGAGTACATGAGAAGCCTTCTCATAATTATAATAATCAAATGAACCAAATAAGGCTACGTTATGGTTTATGAGTCTGTTTTTACTTTTCAATAAAAGTTTTAAAGTTTTGAATGATTATGAATTTAAAAAGATTCTTTTTACTTCTCAATAAAATATATAAAGTCTTGAACGATTATGAATAATTCATAAAAAAAAAAAAAAAAATATTCTTAATATTTTCCTGGCGTCAAATCAGATGGCACCCAAACGGCCGTGCCCAACTATCAGGTCTCGTCCAAACGGTCGTGCCCAAACGACTGCGCCAAACAGCAATAATCTCATTCCGCTCCCGGAGAAGGTATCAGCAGAACAGAAGTTCCTCACTTCCTGACTTATTTGGTAGGTTAAACTATTATCATTGGTTCTTGTCAACCTTCACGGTCACTTTTGATCCCATCTTCTACAACTCCATCAAGGGTAAACAAAAAACCTGAAGTGAGGCCTTCTTCAATGCTAAGAAAGCCCTATCAATTGTTACTTCTCTCGCCTTTCCCATGCCAACCACATCCTACTCTCCACTGATGCCAGTGATATCACTGCAGTGGCGGCATTGAAAATAATGATTAATGGATCATCCCGTCCATTGGTCTTCTTCAGTGGAATCCAGCTACTCTACCTTCTACCGTGACTACTGGCAGTGCGTTTACCTGTCTGTTACTTCCTCCTCTTCTTAGAGGGCACGTCCTTCATCACTCGCTTGAACCACATTCCCCTTGTGCAGGCCTTCACTTGACAGTCCGATGCCTGGTCTGCCTGTCAATGCATACACCTCTCTGCCATTTCTGAATACAACTATACCATTCAACACATTCCCTGTAAACTGAATCCCATTGCCGAAGTCCTCTCCAAAAACATGCGGGTATTGTACATTTAGGAATGGATTAAAAAGCCATGGCAGAAACCTAACGAAAGGACCTAGAGCACCAAGCCAGCAGAACGTCTTGCATGTGTCTCAAATGGAAAGATATCGCTTTCAATAACTCCAACACCACCCTCCTTTGTAACATCATTACCTGTAGGCCTCTCCCTTAGATACCTGTCTATATGTGCCGAAAGTGTTTCAATTCATCTGTATCTTCTCACATCCCTTGCTTAATTTACTTCAAAGCTACTGAAGTTGAAGTTCATACAGCACGGTATTACTAAATATGCCAAGGATTGAGTCTACACTTCTATTTCACGTTGAAATTACATCGTCACAGCTATTTAGGTGTAGGCTCTTTTCACCAGCCTCAACGTTGTTTTGCCTACATTCCCAATGACGTTTTTGACCCCCTACTGCATCATAAGGACAACATTACCATTTTACGGTAATAAATTTTACAGTCATTGATTTTTCCAGTCGCTGACCTGAAGGCATTCCCCATAGAACATACACATCCACTTCGTGGAGTGCTTCCTTACTTTCCGGATGAACGATCAAATTATTCACCCTCTCTGTGTCCACACAATCATTAAAATATATTATATTTGTATGTATCCTAGATCTCTCTCTCTCTCTCTCTCTCTCTCTCTCTCTCTCTCTCTCTCTCTCTCTCTCTCTCTCTCTCATAGATGTCATGATGCCAGAAAACCTCATATCAAGCTCTCTCTCTCTCTCTCTCTCTCTCTCTCTCTCTCTCTCTCTCTCTCTCTCTCTCTCTCTCTTAGATGTCAGGATGCCAGTAAACCTCAAATCTCTCTCTCTCTCTTAGATGTCATGACGCCAGAAAACCTCACATCAATCTCTCTCTCTCTCTCTCTCTCTCTCTCTCTCTCTCTCTCTCTCTCCTCTCTCCTCTCTCTCTCTCTCTCTCTCTCTCTCTCTTAGATGTCAGGATGCCAGTAAACCACAAATCAATCTCTCTCTCTCTCTATATCTCTCTCTCTCTCTCTCTCTCTCTCTGTCAGGATGCCAGAAAACCTCAAATCTCTCTCTCTCTCTCTCTCTCTCTCTCTCTCTCTCTCTCTGTCAGGATGCCAGAAAACCTCAAATCTCTCTCTCTCTCTCTCTCTCTCCTCTCTCTCTCTCTCTCTCTCTCTCTCTCAAATACACACATTCATTTGTAAATACTTTTTCACCGTCCGCTATCCACGACACGAAGTCGTGCTTTCAAATAAACTCAGATATCCGGTTCCAACACCAATATTATTGACTTCCTGATAAAGTGTCGAACCGAAACTCCTTCAATATTATACGCGGAGGACCTTGATTATATCCATTGTTGTTATTGATGTTTGGTGTCCATGACCGCTTTCACACGTAAAGACCCGTGGCCACGATCTCCATTTGAAAATGGCAACCAAGTACACAGGAGTCAATGTGCGTGTTCAGACATGGCGACCTCTCGTCGTTTACAGTAGACGGCGGCAATACTAAAAGTTGTAAAATGCATTTTAGTTTTTCAGTAAGAGATTAATACATGTCTTGAAGCATCGTGTTTGGGTATTAAGTGTTTTGATATTAACTTTAACACACAAAAATAGTGTCCTGTGTACATTTCACGAAATACATGCGGCTTCTCTGTGTGTTTTTAATGTGGTTTGCTACTGTGTACATATCAGCAGTGCGGTGCGACCCCTCTATCTCGCCTTTAGATTGTTCATGTTCAAATTCGTAAACGTAAACTTTGAAATAGTAGTAATTTTTATAGAAGAACCTAAAAGGAAACAGAATTACACCATGCCCGGAATTTTCTCTTTGTGTGGATCTACGAAGGACGGTGTGGTTAGGATGCGAATCTTGTAATAATTTTTACCACAAGAAATATGTCTCTCTAGACACTAACATCAGTGATGTTAACTTGAAGAAAATTAAATCACTTTGCCCTGAAAGTGTAAATGAAACCAAAATACCTATGACGAATGTGTTAAGAATGAAGAAAGAGCTTTAAGATGAGGACCTCACTATAGGTGAACATGAAAGGAGAATCGAGAATCGCCAAGTTGAAAAATCATTGCGGAGGCAGCAAATTCCACCCAGAGTACCGACCCGAAAAAAACAAATGATCTTACTGAGAAGGTTAATAATCTAGCAAAGAATATTGAATCAATTAAGTTGACACTGGTGTCCCCTAAAAAAGAGAAAATGGTGTACGCTGACAAAGTTAAGGAAAAAAGTTATTAGTAATTAAATACACTGAAGCAACAACTACAATCACCAAAGAAAAAAAAATGAGGGTTAATATGTACTTAGGGATATACAAATTCGTAATACGAGGTTAGCTTCAAATGGAAATAAATGTTGTTGTAAACTTTGCTAATGAAAAAATCACAGATAGAGCAGCATACTAGATTCAAACCATGGTTACCGACAGCAAGGCGAGGGAACTTGGACAATGAAAAACTAAAAAGAGATATAAAATGTATACCGTCATGAAGGTGAAATATGAAATGCTATGATTCAAAGAAATCGTTGCCTGAACCATATTGAAAATTTAGAAAAGATAAGTCTGCTATTGAAGAAAAGTGCTGCAGGTGGGATTACTCACTACATGAAGATCGGAATGCTATTTATGATAATGGTTACAAAGTTATATTGCAATAGGGTATTTATGTGTATCAGGTACCATATGATCACCTGCTACCACTGAATCTCCTGCCATCATTGTCAAAGGTAATGATTTTTTTTAGAACGATTGCAAGTTCCAGACTGATGATAAGTGTCCGGGAAATGTGATTCACAACAGATAGAATGTAAAAACTACATCAAGTTGAAGAAACCAGATGCTCATATATTGAACTCAAGAAATTGCACAGCTAATGATTTGGATTTGAAAGATAAGCAGAAAATATTGACCATGGAGATACTAAGAATGTCATAAATCATGGCTATATAAATATTCAACTTGATGGTAACAAAGCAATTCGAGTTCAGAAATAATTTAGATTAACGAGAAATATTTCGTTCAAGAAGAAACTGAAAATTCTTGTTCTCTAGGTGTTTCAATAATATGGATTTAACTATAAACAGCAGTAATACTTAGGAATGTATTATGATAAATTGAACTTGTAGGTCCTATAGTGAGTACGGTTCCC
>NC_090737.1:93066701-93074201 GCF_036898095.1 Palaemon carinicauda | reverse complement strand
CCTGTTTCCTCTGGAAACTTTGCATTGGTTATTCTAGAAGGGATTAACCATTCGATTTTATTATCTGGAAGGCTGCAACAATTGGTTGTGAAGGAAACACAAGTGTGTGTCTTTCCTTTCTGAATTGTGATGCTATACTATGCATATCCAGTGATACATAGTTCACTTGATACTCATGGAAATTTCTTCTCTTTACAGGAGGACCCTCCGAAGTGCGGAAGTGTTTTCTGCAACGTCCGCAGCAAGAACCTCTGCGGACATGAGTTTTGTAGGAGACACGCAGCATGCGCTGTCTCCAAGGGTGATCTCCGGTATTGGGACCCTCAGGTATGTACTGTGTGCACTATCCTGATTACTGAGGCCTTTGATTCCCCTAGGACGGCGGAATCAAGGGATATAGCAAGGGAGAAGCTTCATACCTGGGTAAGGGGCTTCCAGAAGAACACCTCTGGACCTTATCTACCAAGTGAGAAGATAAGGGCGTATCTTTTCCTTAAGGCATCAGCTGATGCAGTGATTCCCCAGCCTCAAGAGGAGATCCCCCAAGTTCAGAGCCAGGTGGATGCTGAAGTCGCAGTCGCTATGCAAGACATCCAGTTAGATGACAGGATGTCTGACGTGGACGAGCGTCTGGAGGAAGACCTCCTGGCAGAAGCCCCGGATGAAGTTCAAACCCCAGACGTTGTAGAGGAAGAGGTCGACGAGGTGTCGGCTACTCCGGTTCAGATCCCGGAGCCTATTCCCTCAACATCGGCCGGTCTCCCAGTAGAGCTGGGACAGGCATTTGTTGGAATGATCCAACAAATGCAGAAGGAGAATCAGAAGAAGGCGGCTGCAATGGAACTGCGGATGCAGAGCCTTGCAGAATCACATGGGCCCCAGAAAAGGCTCAATGTGAAAGACTTTCCCTTGTGCTCAGATGCTAACCCATGAAGGTATGCTGAGCACATGCCGATGACGACTGGAAAGATCGTCATCTCGGATAAGCTGGGCTCAGTTCCCCTAGAGGAGGTGGAATTCTGGCCCAGCAAGGGGTCATATCCGGACTGTTATGTCCGGCTGAGGAAGGAACCAGCGTCAAAGGTGGAGACAGAGCCGAAGGAGGTCATAGTGATGGACCATGCTAAGGCTCAAGCTCTGCTTTCATCGTCGATGAAAGAGAGGGGCTTCTCTAACTCAAAGGTAGCTGCATTGAGCAAGAAGCTCCCTTCCTTTGTGTCCTCTCCTGCTAGAGCCTTCCCCTTTTTACAGAAAGGGTTTGCGGCTGTACTAAAAGCAGTCGAGGCCAGCAAGCCTTGCCCCTCCCTGGAGGAGTGTAAACCCTTGTCGCTGGCCCTGCCTATGGACCACAAAGACTGGAAGGACATCCATCTTACGTTCTCAGTTGGGAAGTTGGAGGCTGATATTGCCGGACGTCAGTTCGGCGAGGACCTCCCTAAGCTGTCTGACTTTCTTTTGCGAAGAGAGTTCGAGACAAAAGAAAGACTGGCTGCCTCAATGTCTCTTCAGACTACTCTTGAGACGATGGCAAGTGACCCCAAGGTCCATGAAATGTTCATGATGGTGGCCAAGACTCATCTGGCCACAGTGACGAAGGACCTTTATGGCTTCGTCAAGGCGAGGAGAGCTTGTAGGGAGTTCGTGTTCACCTCGGCTACGGTGAGGCACGAGCCAAGGAAACTAATCTCCTCCAACATTTGGGGCAAAGACCTTTTCCCTACCGATTTGGTCAAAGAAGTTGTTGATAAGGCCGCCTTGGAGAATAGAAACCTTCTCCAGAAGTGGGGCCTGGCTTCCAAAAGAAAGTCTTCCCCGGATGAGGGTCCTCAACCAAAGAGGAAGACTATGAGGACTAGGCTACCGTCTCGGCCAGCCAAGCCTTTTAGACAGCAACAGCAACTGCAATTGCCATTGCCTCCAGTGCCCCAGATGGTGGCACAAACCCCGACCACTTTTCAGTGGGTACCCCAGGCCGTGTCGACACAGTCCACGACATTCACCCCAACGTTCGAAGGGAAGTCTACTTCCTTTCGAGCAAAGCCTAGAGGAGCAGCCAGAGGCTCGTCTAGGTGCCCCTCAAGGGGAAGGGGATTCAGGGGTGGTCGTGGTCAGGGAAGCAAGACCTCAGGACGGCAGTCCAAGTGAGATGATACCGGTAGGAGGGAGACTTCTGAAATTTCGGGATCGGTGGACCTTCGATCCCTGGGCCCACAGCCTACTCAAGAATGGACTGGGCTGGAGCTGGTACAGCACTCCACCCCCGTGCCTTCGGTTTTTCCAACACTCCACCCCCGTTCTGGAGGAGTACGTTCAAGAACTGTTGGAGAAAAATGTGATCCGAAAGGTGAAGTCCATCAAATTCCAAGGGAGGCTGTTTTGTGTTCCCAAGAAAGACTCGGAAAAGCTCGGAGTCATTCTGGACTTGATGCCACTCAACAAGTTCATAGTGAATTGCAAATTCAAGATGCTAACACTGCAACACATAAGGACCTTACTGCCCAAGAGTGCATATTTCGTCTCTATAGACTTGTCAGACGCCTATTGACACGTTCCAATCAACCGTCGACTCTCCCCCTACCTAGGGTTCAGGCTACAACGAAGACTATACGCCTTCAGAGCCATGCCATTCAGGCTAAACATAGCCCTAAGGATTTTCACGAAGCTTGCGAGCGTAGCTCTCAAACAATTATGCCTAAAGGGTATTCAGGTAGTAGCCTACCTGTACGACTGGTTGGTGTGGGCAGCATCCGAGACAGAATGCTTGCAAGCTTCCAGTCAAGTGATCCAGTTCTTAGAGTACCTAGGCTTCAAGATCAACAGAAAAAAGTCTCGACTTTCTCCATCTCAAAAGTTCCAGTGGCTGGGAATCCACTGGGACCTATTGTCACACCGTTTCTCCATCCCGGCGAAGAAAAGGAAAGAGATAGCGGGTTCTGTCAAGAGACTTCTAGATTCTGAGAGGATATCAAGACGTGAACAGGAGAGGGTTCTGGGCTCTCTCCAGTTTGCTTCGGTGATAGACCCAGTGCTAAGAGCACAGCTAAAGTATGCAACCGGAGTTTGGAGAAGTTATGCATCAAACGCGCAAAGAGATCTGAGAAGACCAGTTCCGCTTCGGCTACGTACTCTTCTCAGGTCTTGGTCCCAAGCCAGACATCTAAAGAAGTTGGTTCTTCTTCAGCCACCTCCCCCGTCGGTGACGATTCACTCAGACGCCTTGAAGGAGGGATGGGGAGGTCACTCTCATCGGAAAAAAGTCCAGGGGACTTGGTCCAAGCTATTCAAGACCTGTCACATAAACTTTCTAGAAGCTATGGCAGTGCTCCTTACCTTAAAGAAAGTCTCCCCGCGTCACTCGATCCACATAAGGTTGGTGATGGACAGCGACGTAGTTGTGAGATGCTTGAATCGACAAGGATCGAGGTCACCACCTCTCAACCAGGTGATTTTGGCCATCTTCCGATTGGCGGAAAAGAAGAAGTGGTACCTGTCGGCAGTTCACCTTCAAGGAGTCTGCAATGTGACAGCGGACGCTCTATCCAGGTTCACACCGATAGAGTCGGAATGGTCCTTAGACGCAGGATCATTCTCCTCCATTCTGAATCAAGTCCCAGAACTGCAGATAGACCTCTTTGCGACGAAAGACAACAAGAAGTTGCCCCTGTACGTGTCCCCGTACGAGGACCCCTTAGCGGAAGCAGTGGATGCGATGTCCCTCGACTGGAACAGATGGTCCAGGATTTATCTGTTCCCTCCTCACAACCTTCTGTTGAGGGTCCTCAACAAACTGAGATCCTTCAAGGGGGTAGCGGCAATAGTGGCCGACAAGTGGCCGAACAGTGTGTGGTTCCCCCTGGCATTGGAACTACAGCTGAAGTTTGTACCGCTACCAGATCCAGTTCTGATCCAGCGAGTCCAGAAGTCGACTGTCTGCGCTTCATTACAGAAAACCCGGACCCTGCAGCTCATGATTTTTTCTCCCTAGCGGTGAGAAAGCGTTTCGGGATTTCGAAAGCCAGCATAGACTTCCTAGAGGAATATAAGTGCGAATCTACTAGAAGGCAATATGAGTCATCTTGGAGAAAATGGGTGGCCTTTGTCAAGGCGAAGAACCCGCAGGAGATCTCGACAGACTTCTGCTTATCTTTCTTCATCCACCTCCATGGTCAAGGGTTGGCAGCTAACACGATTTCTGCGTGTAAGTCTGCTTTGACAAGACCCATTCTATATGCCTTCCAGGTCGACCTAGGTAACGAGATCTTTAATAAAGTTCCGAAATCCTGCGCTAGGCTCAGACCTTCAGCACCTCCAAAGCCCATTTCATGGTCTTTAGACAAAGTTCTTCATTTCGCTTCTCTGTTGAGCAATGAAGAGTGTGCGTTAAAGGATTTGACACAAAAAGTTAATTTCCTATTTGCACTCGCGTCCGGGGCCAGGGTTAGTGAGATTGTAGCCCTCTCGAGAGAGGCAGGTCGCGTTCAGTTCTTGGATGGGGGAGAACTGAACCTGTTTCCGGATCCTACGTTTCTCGCCAAGAATGAGTTACCCACCAACAGGTGGGGTCCCTGGAGAATCTGCCCTCTGAAAGAAGATGCATCTCTATGTCCAGTAGAATGCCTAAAGGTCTATCTTCATAGAACTTCAGACTTCAAGGGTGGTCAACTATTCAGGGAAGAAACATCAGGCTCAAATTTATCTCTGAATCAACTCAGAGCGAAAATCACATATTTCATTCGCAGAGCGGATCCTGACAGTACACCCGCAGGTCACGATCCGAGGAAAGTTGCCTCATCCTTAAATTTCTTTAATTGTATGGATTTTGAACATCTCCGTTCATACACTGGCTGGAAGTCTTCCAGAGTGTTCTTTCGCCACTATGCGAAGCAAGTAGAGGAACTAAAGAGATCTGTGGTAGCAGTGAGTTGCGTCGTTAACCCTACTGTTTAACTCTGCGAGGAACAGTGGTTTTAATTGGGACGATTAATTCCAGGGTGAGTGTGTAGTTACATACTGTACTACAAACTAAGTGAGGGCACTGAGTTGCCCATGTAGACTGTTCCATTTCCAAAGGTGAACCTAGCATAAGTGCAGACATGTGTGCCGAGCGTTTCTAACGCTAATGTGTTTGATTTGTAATACAGACTTTTATGACTTGGATACCTCGGTATCTTAAAAGTGGCATTTAATATTTTTTCTATCAGATAAACAAGTTCTGTTTACTATCATACTTATGCTTAAAGTTTTGGGTTATCCTCTTCTTATATATATATATATATATATATATATATATATATATATATATATATATATATATATATATATATATATATATATATATATATATATATATATATCAAATAAGCCATATATATTTTGATATATTAATGTCTGGATTCTCTTAACGACCTCGGGATCAGAGCCCCAGGCGAAATTTCACAAAGACAAGAGCTTGGCTCCAGCCGGGAATCGAACCCTGGTCGGCAAGCTTATATAGACAGTGACTAACCCATTCGGCCACGAATATATGGCTTATTTGAATATGAAAAACACGTAAAAATGTGCAAAATTTATCATATATATATATATATATATATATATATATATATATATATATATATATATATATATATATATATATATATATATATATATATATGTAATTGTTGTTAACCTGTCTATTTATTGTCTGTCAATAAACTTGTTCTTGAGAACCTCGCGTCTCCTTCACCTGTGTCAATTTATTGGTATAATAGAGCATTCATTCTATATACCTTATCTAGGATAATTCTAATAGAATTGTTCCTTTATGCAAGCTATGTTGCATTGGTTTATGCTTTCCCTTAACGGGAGGTCTCCGTCCCATAAGGGGACGATGGCGGTTTTACTAGTTTCCTCCTATGCGATATAAACCTTTGTCCAATACAAGTATTGTGCGGAGAACTGGTCGATATTTTATATTGACGCAGTGGTTCTTTACAAACTATGCTTTACTTAATATAGGGTGAGACCACTATATTATCTTGCCTGGTATTCATACATAGGTATATGTACTCTTCGAGACTTTTCCAGAGTCTAATAGGACTCTTCCCTGTAGGGGGCAGGAAACTCTAACATGGCTTATAGTTAGTTGAAAAGATGTATAACGGTAACATCTTAGGTCTCTAGGTCTAGTCGACCGGGGAAAAATTACCTCCGGGGAGTACGGCACGTTCTGAGAATCCACAGATACAGTAATGCTCTGGTATACTTTTGAGCAGATTTTGAGCGAAGCGAAAAATCTATTTTTGGGTGAGATGGCCATGTCGTCCTGATGGACCCGCCCTTCCCTTTCTATGAAAGGGCTGTAGGACCCCTCCCTACATACAGTATCTGTAGCACCTCGTGTACGCTACAAGGAATACAGATGGCGCCAGGATTGGCGCCAGGCACGCCTACGAAACGGGAGATAGGGAGCCTTGGGAGCGTCTCCCCCTTTTTCTTTCCCGATTTCGTTTCTTGCCAATTGACCCCTGCGATACGTAATCTCTGTTCGGGGTGCAGATTGCCATGTGGCGTGTCAAGAATACGTCCTCTGATATGTCGCGACATCCCTTTCACGAGGGATATTCGCTCCAGGAGTTAGAATTCTGGTACCTTAAGGTAAATTCTCTGGGAATATCGCCGTAGTTGTAATATACCCTAGGAAGCTACCCAATAGGAACTTCCATCAGGACGACATGGCCATCTCACCCAAAAATAATTTTTCGTTTCGCTCAAAATCTGTTATATATATATATATATATATATATATATATATATATATATATATATATATATATATATATATATATATATATATATATATATATATATATATATATATATATATATATATATATATATATATATGCATGCCATTTTCACCACAAAAATTCGTGTAAATGGAAAATTGCATTTTTTACATACGAGTGATGAACACTGCCAATAATAAAATATAGTAGAGTTAATATCGATGACCTGAAAAAATATGTCATGGTAATGTATTTGTCTCTGGAGTTTGAATTCCTTCCGGCAAAATATGATGAATCCTCTCTCTCTCTCTCTCTCTCTCTCTCTCTCTCTCTCTCTCTCTCTCTCCTCTCTCTCTCTCTCTCTCTCTCTCTCTCAGTAATAACTTTAAAAATCATTAAAACAATTCCATTCAATTTCCATGTTTGCCCCGGGAGAGTGAACTTTATTAACCAGATGCCAAATGCTGGAAAAAGTGAGATAGAAATACGAGGTTTTAAATGATTGTTTTTATTACCTGTTAATAATTTTTTCTTAGGGAGTGTTTTTTTAAATTCTGAAGTGTTTCTTTATATTTTGTTTCATATGTTGATTTTAGCATGATATTTTCCTATTTAGTCTTTTCATGTATCTGTTTATTTTTTATATATGAAGCAATTGTTTTTATTCTTTGAAAAGATCATCTGTCATATAATACTGCTTATTCTTTTCGAAAAATAATGGATTTAAATC
>NC_090737.1:93059201-93061701 GCF_036898095.1 Palaemon carinicauda | reverse complement strand
TATGTGTTTTATTAATTTTATATGCTAAGGCATACTCTGATACGGTTTTCATTAGCATTTCACGGACACAGGCATCAGATGCGCTATTTCCATTTTCCATAAGAAAACCGTGATCCAGAAAATTATTTATAATCAACTTTATCATATGGGGAGCATCAGCAAATATGAAGACATTCCTGTCAGCACATGGATTTTTAAAAAAGACTTTTTCTGGGTTAAGGGGATCAATCCCGAATTCTTTCCAAACCCTCAAATTAGTAGATCCCAAGATCATGGATAATTGCCACGACGGCAAATCCAGCCTTTTCAACATTTACAATGATATCAGTCAATTTTTTTAATGAAGATTAGAGTCATCATATTGGTAGTATATGGGTTGCTTCCAGGTTGCCGTCAAACCTCTTAACATAACCACTTGAACTTTATCATGAGGTTCATACAAAACGTCCATCCCTTTGTCATAAATCCACTTACTAGAAATATTCATTTCATCAAATGAAATAACGGCAAGTTTTTCAATTTCCGTCATTGTTTCTGATTTTGCCTTCATCAGTGACAACCGAATGCAAAATACACGGCTCACATTTGAGATTTTGCGTTCGTTTATTCAGTGTACTTTTTGATGGCAGAAGAAAACCTCTTTTAGTTCGCAAATATGAATAGCATTTGGTGCTCATGCTTCTGAGAGTGAAAGCTAACGATATGTCTTCATCGATGCATTGACTGACAGACATTAGTTATGAGAGATTTTATCTGTGTTGCACTTAGCACAGGTTGAAATAACTTGTTTATTTCAGTTAATGTGAACTTAGGTTCTGTCACTTCCGTTTCCAAACTAACCAGTTTCAGGAGTTCTTGATTGCTCTTTTCAAAATGTTCCATCTTTTTCTTCTGGAAGAAATGAACGTGACAGATATCAAATAAGACTAATAAGTCAGTCAAACCTCAGCCACCGTCCACCGATAAATGACGTCAAAAAAGCTCCGGCCACATGCGCGTACCTCACTGATGAGCCTACCTCTCCCATTAAAGGACCTTGATAGTATGTATATGTATAGATATATAACATATATTATTTGCATAAATGTATATGTATCTATACATATATAAATATATATATATATATATATATATATATATATATATATATATATATATATATATATATGTATATATATGAATATATATATATATATATATATATATATATATATATATATATATATATATATATATATATATATATATTATATTATATATATGTATGTATATATATATATATATATATATATATATATATATATATATATATATATATATATATATATATATATATATATATATATATTATTTGTATATATATAAAAATATTTATACATAAATGATACATATATATATATATATATATATATATATATATATATATATATATATATATATATATATATATATATATATATATATATATATATATATACATGTATACATAAATGTATACTTATATATATATATATATATATATATATATATATATATATATATATATATATATATATATATATATATATATATACATGTATACATAAATGTATACTTATATATATATATATATATATATATATATATATATATATATATATATATATATATATATATATATATATATATATATATATATATATATATATATATATATATATATATATATATATATGCAAATATATAACAGTAAGCCCTAACTAGTTTCGTCCCACTTGTTGAAGTGTACTTATTTATTTAATCATATTGATTTTATTTTACTTTATATAAGGTACATTAAAAACGAACCTACATACAGATATTTGTAGAAAGCATATATATATATATATATATATATATATAATATATATATATATATATATATATATATATATATATATATATTATATATATATATATTAATATATATATGTATTTATATATATTCATATATGTATATATATATATATATTTATATATACATATATATGTATATATATATATATATATATATATATATATATATATATATATATATATATATATATATATGTATATATATTCATATATTCATATATATACATATATATATATAAATATATATATATATATATATATATATATATAATATATATATATATATATATATATATATATTATCATATATATTTTACTATAGTATATATAATATATATATATATATATATATATATATATATATATATATATATAATATATATATATATATATATGTATATATACATATATTATGTATAAATATATATATATGTATAATATATATAATATATATATATATATATATATATATATATATATATATATATATATGTATCTATATAATGAATATATATATATATATATATATATATATATATATATTATATATATATATATATATATATATATATATTATATAATATATATATAAATATGTATATATTATATATATATAATATATATA
>NC_090737.1:93046607-93049107 GCF_036898095.1 Palaemon carinicauda | reverse complement strand
TGTGTTGGCTGTCATAATTGAATAATGTAACAATATGGCATAAAGTTTTGCAATTCCCAGCTTTTAATGCGAGGGTAATTGTATGGACATTGCAATGCAATAATCTTGTAAACTAGATAGGAAAAAAAGTATGATTTAAAGGTACTATAAAATTGAAGAATGTATAGTACCTTTGCGTTGCAGATTATTATTTCAATATCACCAATATTAGTTCAAGATTTGAGCACAACAAGTTCTAGGGAATTGAAGCGTTTGGGTGAAATATTAGCAGGGAAGACAGCGTCGGGTGAGATATTAGTAAGAAATAGGAAGACTCGGTGAGAAGTATTAAGGAGAAACAGGGCAGTCAGGGAAAAAAAGGAGCAATAGGTTGAAAATTTTCAAGAAATCAGGAACATCAGTGTAGATTACTCATGTGAAACGTCTGGGTGAAATATTTATATAGAAAAGGGAGCGTAAGCGTGAGAGATTCGTCTGATATATGGAGCTTTGGCAGGAAATATTTATAGAAAACAGTGAGCGTCTAGTGGAAATATTCGCAATTAATTCGAAAAATTAAAATTCATTAAATACGAAGCATCTAGGCGAAATATCCTTAGGGAATTTGGAGCACATGGTTATAATATTTTAATGGAACATGGAATTTCAGGGTTAAATATTCGTGAGGAATAACTATTGTTGGGGTGAAATATTTGCAGGGAATATGTAGCACCAGTTTTAAATATGCACAGGGTGTCGTGAGTATGGTATTAAACATATTCACGGGACAGGGAACGACAAGGTGATATATTCGCAGGTGATAGTGAACATCAGGTCGAAATTTTCACATAGAATGGGGATTATAAAAGTGAAATATTAACAGTGAATAGTGTCCCTACACCCGTGAGGGGGAGATAATCCCAAGTTGCCACACGTGATTTGCGTATCATTCCTCTTTAAAAAAGTTTGAAGTGAGTTGAAGGAACGGTTATTTATTTTTTAATTTTCATTAGTAAATTCCATAGAAAAATTCCTTTGACTAGCAACACAATACAGCCATCCCCGATTAGATATAAAATTTTATTTATGGTATATATATATATATATATATATATATATATATATATATATATATATATATATATATATATATATATATATATATATATATATATATATATATATATTCTATACTAAATCCACATATGGAGAATATATTGCTAGGTTGGCCGTATTTGCACTTCCCAATGAGATGCACGATAGGAATAAGAGAGAGGGAGAGAAACGTATAATTATTAACTCTTTTATTCTAGTCTCATATCCTTTGTTTTTTTAATTTTCACTCTCATCTTTTTCCCCATTTTTAAATCACCTATTTCTTTCTTAGCAACTTGAAATATATAGAATAATTTCTAAATATTATCAGAATTAAAATGAGAGAATATTGAACCATTTATGTTGTAGACAAAATTTGGATAGTCGCTGTACGTCAAAGTTGGGGAGTGGGATGGACACTTAACCTATATTTGCTACATATGAATTTATTATCTTTAGTCCAAAAAAGAAATACGTTTATTTCTATATTTATTTGAACCATATAAACATGCCTGGTAACATTTTCCATCATTTACTCTGTTATATTAATTTTTTTAGTCGCGTGACTAATAAGTCATATTGGTCGCTAGGAACACGAAATATGCCTTAGAGGTCTTTATGTATATATGTATCATATTGGGAGCATTTAGATAACTCAAGTACATTCTTCACATGAACTGTTATTAAGTGAGCCAGTTATTCATTACTTTTTTCTTTTCATCATGGAGCATTCTACAATAGTAAATTATTTCTAAATCCATAATGTATATAGCAGATGTAATTCACAAAATTAAAGATAAACTCCAGTTATACCAAAAAATATATTTCTGTATTTTATATAATTCAGTATATGAAAAGAGCTTGAAGATAAATGAGAGGGAAATTATACTGTCTTAGCTATGGAACTGTAAGAAGCAGTATCTTTTTTTCAAATTGGCACAAGTTAACAATATTTGATGCGCCAGAGATTAGTGTGTTTCATATACCCAAAGGATCTAAAGTAAAAACAAGGATATTTCACCTGTGAGGGAATGAACTTCATCTATCAAGTATCATATCCTTCAGTGGTCTATTTGACCCTTTCTTTTACTCGTTTTCTTGGGTAGCTTAGCCGTCTCACTGGAGGGTGGTCGACCTCTAGTGGACGACCTCTAGTGTTTACATACTTACTCCATGTATATTCGTATTACATATTTTTACTACATTTGGTTGTGGGATTCCTAGTACTTCCTTCATTGTTCTCAAAACGTTTTCCAGTGTGATCTGGATGCCTACCAGGAAATGTGAAAGCAAATTTACACATTTGCTATCAAACCATTTGACTGCTGACAATTGATTACCAGCACCTGGTGACCTCAATTCCTCGAAAGTCCATCTCAATTTTTTTCATTCTGCATCTGAATTTAAATGTAACACTTGAAGCTAG
>NC_090737.1:93031607-93039107 GCF_036898095.1 Palaemon carinicauda | reverse complement strand
CACTGTAAAAATTGTTGGGCATGATCAACTATTATTACCGTTCCCTACCGGCCATTGCTACCACTCCTGGCCCCCCCCCCCTTCCTCTACACTTCTTTCAAGGGCAATCCAAAAGACCTTTTGTGGGGTCTCCTTCAAGAAGTGGCCTTCTGCTATGCAAAGAATGCCCTATCAACTGCTGCTTTTCTCATTTTTCGTATGCCCCATACCCCTCTCCTTCTCTCCACAGATGCCAGCAACATTGCTATTGGTGCAATACTCGAGCAAGTTGTCAACAGCTCGCCCAGTCCTTTGGCCTTCTTCAGTAGAAAACTGTCCAAGGTGGAATCCAGCTACTCTACCTTTGACCGTGAAATCCTGGCTGTGCATTTGGCAGTCCGTCACTTCACACCACTTCTTATAAGGTATGCCCTTCATCACTCGTGCAGCCTACATGGCTCTGGTGCACGCCTTCTCTTCACAATCCAACCTGTGGTCCGCCGTCAGCACTGACATCTCTCAGCCATGGATGAATACGATTTCAACCTTCAACATGTCCCTGGAAAAATTAAATGTTGCCAACGCCGTGTCAAGAAACACAATGGGTACCATTCACCTGGGATTAGATATAATGTCATGGCAGAAGCCCAATGAAAACATCTAGAGCACCAAGCAAGTAGACATCCTGCACATTCCTTCATTGGGATGGCATCCCAATCGACAGCTCCAACACCACCCTCCTCTTTGATGCAAGAACTAGTAGACCAGAACCATGGATACCTGCTCCCATATGATGACAGGTGTTTGATTGCATTCATGTCCTTTCACATCCCTCGCACTGATCTACTGCGCAGCTACTGAAGACGAAGTTCATTTGGCATGGCATTACTAAGGATGCTAATGATTGGGTCTGCGCGTGCACTTCATGCCAAACCTCAAAAATACTTCGAGACACAGATTCAAGAGTGGGCACCTTACCTCAACCTCAGTGTCGTTTTGTCCAAATTCATGTCGATGTAGTAGGTCCTTTACCCACTTCACAAGGACATCCTTAATTGTTTACCATCAGGAACTTGGTTTTGACGGCTCTACTAAGTGATGGTGATGCAAATTTACGAATGTGAGTATCGATAACGATTGTTTTCGTATTTACGAAAGAAAATAGTAATAAAGAGGTCTATAAATCATGGTTGTGAACTTTTTGTGTATTTTGTAATGACAGATTACTTCTACTACTACTACTACTACTACTACTACTACTACTACTACTACTATCCTTTATTAATTTTACAATGCATATGTAATACTGATGAAGAATACTTATCTGAGTTAGTTTCAGAGAAGGAAAAAAGACGACGTGGCTGCTTAATAAAGATGTAAAAGTTAAGATATTGCATTTTATACAAACATAAAAAAAATAATAAAAAAAATTGTTTGTGCAGAATTAAGTAGAAGGAATGGGAAATTGATATGACTTGGAATTAGATAAGAAAGTTAAATGGCACATTGACCAAAAGAAGGAGATGGTCTTGTATGTGATCTCCCATCCAGCAATACAAGGCAACTCAGATGGTCCAGAGTCGGAATTCCACCTTCAAGGAAGGTGGTATAAGCCCTTACAGTCTTGGGCAACTAATAACCGGCCATTTATTAATTAAACGCCACGAATGGGCTTCATCAGTCTCAACCAGTTCAAAAAACTGAATATAATTACTGGTCTGCAGCTTGGCGGTTGCCTATTATTCGTCTGAACTCTCCTTTCTGTTTAATTACCAGGTGTATCTATATAAGGGCGATCTGCCTTTGAGGTTGATTCAAATCACCTCCTTTTAAGTGTGTGTGTTGTTCTTATTTTTAACTGTGAAATTGTCTTTTTGTTAAACACTTTATGCGCTTTCATTTTGATAAATCTATTGTTATTCATTTCTAGATTTTGGGTTTCACTGACTAAAATTTATTTCATGTAATGGTCCCTTGGAACCGTTATGGTAGGCTAATGTTTATCGTATCATTTATTCTTTTATTCGTATAATATGATATGATAGAGCTATATCTATTTAACACAGATATGGTTCATAGACTGAAGTGTAAATGTATCCGCCTGGAAATCAAGACACGATAATGGATACAAGTTTTATTCTAGGGATTTTCATTTCCCTTTGGTTTCAAATTTTCACTTACCAATACTAACACTGCTGGGCTTCAAAAGTGCACGCAATTCTCGTAAAACAAGTGTAGGCTTCCGTCATGTTTCCGTCCTAATTACTTATTGCTTTATAATGGCCGATCCGTCTCTGTTATTGGCGAATCAATGTCTTATTGTGACCCCAGTATGGGATATGCCTATAGAGGGGATGCTGCGCTAATCTAAGAATGGAGATCCATTAAAAAAATAAGAGTTCTGGGTCAGTTGGTTATGTACTACGGGATGTGTAAGGGTATGACCGTTTATATGATTTTTAAGTAATTTCCATTTGCAATGACGTAAAATTGTTTGTTCATTTATGTACACCTAAGCCGTGCATATGTGTGTATATATATATATATATATATATAATATATATATATATATATATATAATATATATATATATATATATATATATATATGTATGTATGTATCTATGTATCTATCTATCTATCTATCTATCTATCTATCTATCTATCTATCTATCTATATATATATATATATATATATATATATATATATATATATATATATATATATATATATATATATATATATATATATATATATATATAGTGTAATATCGTATGGAACATAAAATCGAACAACAAACATCTCTACGGGCAATGTTAGCTCCAGTTAGGTTTCAGGATATGACCAAAACTGAATATACATTTTACATTTAGTGTTTGGTGTCGACATGTTTTCGAATAATGATTTCATGTGATTTTTTGTGAGAAATATGGAATTACATCTGAGTATAAAGGCTATGGCGGCGGAAGAAGTATATTTTAAAACTGGAAATAGCTTAACAATCATTGATATATGAACACATTTAAGATTCTTTGAAAAATAGATTTCAAGGTTAATCTTGAAATATTGAATGATTTTTCACTAGTCCACACAGAATTCCATAACATATTCAGAGGGGGCAGGTAACCTTTACAGTGTAGGTTTCGGTGCACGAGGGAGAACACCCATTATCATAAAAGAGTTGCTTCTGCTTTAATGGCCAAAGAAGTTAATTACTTATTTTGTGATTGGTAGATCGATGTGGGTTGCAGCCGGGGTCGAGGGAGTAAAGGAGCCCGCATAGGCATATGCTAATAACTGGAAGTGTGTCACCAACTGTAGCTTTGAGCTGAAACACACAGTTTTACGGACGAGAAAATATAGTCTGGCCAAGACCAAGGTTTATATATAGAACTTTGAGAAGGCTACACAATACTAGAACGATCATTACTATCATTCTGGACCCTTTACAGAAACTCTAGGCTTTTCTTCGACTTTTGATTCCGAACGCTTAACTCTAGTTCTTTTTCTGTGCAAAAGTAAAATGGAGTTTGCTTTTGAGGCTTTTCAATCTAAAAATATTATGATATCTCCTCATTTTGTTTTCAAGAGCTAGACTGACATGGCCTTCTAGAAGACGGATCTTTTAAAAAAAAAAAAAAAAAAAAAAAAAAAAAAAAAAAAAAAAAAAAAAAAAAAAAAAAAAAAAAATTTCTATTGAATTTCAGGGAGAAATAAGTTTAATTGGTGTTTGGTTCAAATTAAGCTGGTCACGTTCCACCACTGACTCTTGGAATTGATCAGTTTTGAAAGGAATAGGGAGCCTGGCATGGACCTCTGAGGTCGACCAATCCAATTGAGTATGAAAGATGGATGTTCGTTGGTTTAGAAATTAGATGAAGCGTAACAGACCTCGTACGAAGTGGGCGAAGCAAATGGAAGGCCTGGGGTAGAACTCTGGGCGTTGTCTACCATAGGATGTTAAGTTTGTAGATTCAACTATTATTATTATTATTATTATTATTATTATTATTATTATTATTATTATTATTATTATTATTATTATTATTTTTTATGCCCCCTGTGGCCGCGGGGGCATAAAACAATTAGAATAGCGCCAACGTTATCCCTGCGTGTCGTAAGAGGCGACTAAAAGGGACGGGACGAGGGGGCTGGGAACCCCCTCTCCTTAATTGAAATTCCTGTGAGACATCATCAAAGAGATGGAGCTGGGGGGAGAGTGACTGCTCCCCGCACTCTAGTTTTGGGGTGTTTGAATGTGCGTGGATGTAGTACGACAGAGAGTAAAAGATGTGAGATTGGAAGTATGTTTAGAAGTAGAAGGATGGATGTAATTGGCCTTGTGTGAGACAAAGATGAAAGGAAAGGGTGAAGTGATGTTTGGTGAAATGTCTGGTAGAGTGTCTGGGATTGAAAGGGGAAGAGCAAGAGAGGGTGTGGCTTTATTGCTGAGTGAATGGATGACAGGTAAAGTAGTGGAATGGCAGGAGATATCATCTAGGTTAATGTGGGGTAAGGGTTAGGTTGGGTAGGGAATGTTGGGCGTTTGTCAGTGCGTATGGGCCAGGTAGTGAGAAAAGTGAAGAAGACCGGAATGAGTTCTGGAATGAATTAACTAGGTGTGTAGAAGGACTGGGTAGAAAGAATTATGTAGTTGTTATGGGTGACTTAAATGCTAGAGTGGGCGCTGGAGAGGTAGAAGGTGTCATTGGGAAGTATGGCGTACCAGGTGAAAATGAGAGTGGTGAGAGACTGGTAGATATGTGTGTTGAACAAGAGATGGTAATAAGTGCTAGCTTTTTTAAAAAGAAAGATAAAAATAAGTATACATGGGTAAGAGTGGCAAATGGAAGAGTAGTAGAAAGGGCATTAATGGATCATGTGTTGATAACTAAAAGAATGTTTGGAAGATTGAAAGACGTGCACGTGTTTAGGGGTATGGCTAACGGTATGTCTGATCATTTTTTGGTGGAAGGAAAATTAGTTGTAGCAAAAGAGTGGGGGAATAGAGTAGGTGGATGTAAAGGGAGCTAGTGAGGGTTGAAGAGCTAATAAAACCGGGGGTAAAAAGTAAATATCAGGAAAGGTTGAAAATGGCATATGACGAGGTGAGAGTAAGAGAAACTGGTAATTTAGAGGAGGAGTGGAAGTTAGCAAAAGAAAATTTTGTTGGGATTGCAAGTGATGTATGTGGCAAGAAGGTTGTTGGAGGCAGCATGAGGAAGGGCAGTGAATGGTGGAATGAAGGAGTGAAGGTAAAGTGGAAGAGAAAAAGAGGGCTTTTGAAGAATGGCTGCAGAGTAATAGTATAGAGAAGTATGAAAAATATAGAGAAAAAGGTGGAAGTAAAGCGCAAGGTACGTGAGACAAAGAGGGCAGATGACCTGAGGTAGGGTCAGGGACTGGGTCAGTCATATGAAGAGAATAAGAAGAAGTTTTGGAAAGAAGTGAAGAGAGTAAGGAAAGCCGGCGCAAGAATTGAAGAGACAGTGAAAGATGGAAATGGAAGGTTGTTAAAAGGAGAGGAGTCAAGGAAAAGGTGGGCGGAATATTTTGAAAGTTTGCTGAATGTTGAGGATGATAGGGAGGCAGATATAATTGCGGTTCCAGGTGTTGAGGTGCCAGTGATGGGAGATGAGAATGAGAGAGAGATTACAATAGAGGAAGTGAGGAGAGCACTAGATGAAACGAGAGTAGGAAAAGCATCGGGTATGGATGGTGTGAAAGCTGAGATGTTGAAGGAAGGGGGTGTGACTGTACTTGAATGGTTGGTGAGATTGTTTAATGTGTGTTTTGTGTTGTCAATGGTACCAGTAGATTGGGTCTGTGCATGTATTGTACCACTATATAAGGGTAAGGGAGATGTGCATGAGTGTTGTAATTCAAGAGGTATTAGTTTGTTGAGTGTAGTTGGAAAAGTGTATGGTAGAGTACTGATTAATAGGATTAAGGATAAAACAGAGAATGCAATCTTGGAAGTACAGGGTGGTTTTAGAAGAGGTAGGGGTTGTATGAATCAGATTTTTACAGTTAGGCAGATATGCGAGAAATATTTAGCAAAAGGTAAGGAGGTGTATGTTGCGTTTATGGATCTGGAGAAAGCATATGATAGAGTTGTTAGGGAAGCAATGTGGAATGTGATGAGGTTATATGGAGTTGGTGGAAGGTTGTTTGCAAGCAGTGAAAAGTTTCTACAAAGGTAGTAAAGCATGTGTTAGAATAGGAAATGAAGTGAGTGATTGGTTTCCGGTGAGAGTGGGGCTGAGACAGGGATGTGTGATGTCGCCGTGGTTGTTTAACTTGTATGTTGATGGAGTGGTGAGAGAGGTGAATGCTCGAGTGCTTGGACGAGGATTAAAACTGGTAGGCGAGAATGATGATGAATGGGAGGTAAATCAGTTGTTGTTTGCAGATGATACTGTACTGGTAGCAGACAGAGAAGAGAAGCTTGACCGACTAGTGACAGAATTTGGAAGGGTGTGTGAGAGAAGGAAGTTGAGAGTTAATGTGGGTAAGAATAAGGTTATGAGATGTACGAGAAGGGAAGGTGGTGCAAGGTTGAATGTCATGTTGAATGGAGAGTTACTTGAGGAGGTGGATCAGTTTAAGTACTTGGGGTCTGTTGTTGCAGCAAATGGTGGAGTGGATGTACGTCACAGAGTCAATAAAGGTTGCAAAGTGTTGGGGGCAGTTAAGGGAGTAGTAAAAAATAGAGGGTTGGGCATGAATGTAAAGAGAGTTCTATATGAGAAAGTGATTGTACCAACTGTGATGTATGGATCGGAGTTGTGGGGAATGAAAGTGATGGAGAGACAGAAATTGAATGTGTTTGAGATGAAGTGTCTGAGGAGTAAGGCTGGTGTATCTCGAGTTGATAGGGTTAGGAACGAAGTGGTGAGGGTGAGAACAGGTGTAAGAAATGAGTTAGCGGCTAGAGTGGATATGAATGTGTTGAGGTGGTTTGGCCATGTTGAGAGAATGGAAAATGGCTGTCTGCTAAAGAAGGTGATGAATGCAAGAGTTGATAGGAGAAGTACAAGAGGAAGGCCAAGGTTTGGGTGGATGGATGGTGTGAAGAAAGCTCTGGGTGATAGGAGGATAGATGTGAGAGAGGCAAGAGAGCGTGCTAGAAATAGGAATGAATGGCGAGCGATTGTGACGCAGTTTCCGGTAGGCCCTGCTGCTTCCTCTGGTGCCTTAGATGACCGCGGAGGTAGCAGCAGTAGGGGACTCAGCAGTATGAAGTTTCATCTGTGGTGGAAATGTGGGAGGTTGGGCTGTGGCACCCTAGCAGTACCAGCTGAACTCGGCTGAGTCCCTGGTTAGGCTGGAGGAACGTAGAGAGTAGAGGTCCCCTTTTTTGTTTTGTTTCTTGTTGATGTCGGCTACCCCCCCAAATTTGGGGGAAGTGCCTTTGGTATATGTATGTATGTATTATTATTTTCATCCAATATTTTGTGTTAATCATCCACCCACAGATGATAACTAGTTAATATGAATTTCAGGTTTTCTGGCATCCTG
>NC_090737.1:93021607-93024107 GCF_036898095.1 Palaemon carinicauda | reverse complement strand
AGAGACAAGACTGCGAGAACTCAAAGCATTGGTTCTTCAATGGATATGGATTTTGTAAGTCATCTTGCTCTTGGAAAGTCTGAAAAGAAAAGCAGAAAAGAGCTAGAAGAACCAGAAGACAGTGGATACGGCATTAGTTACTCTGAAAACCAATGTATGGCTTGTATGAGAAGCTTATGCAGAAATTAAATGCAGAAAATCAAACAAGCTTTTAGAATTTCCTTTGATTTGACCCCAACATCTTTAAGGAACTTTACCATCGTATACAGTTGAAAATAGAGGAGCAAGACACCTAGTAATGAAATCCCATCCAATTAGGACTTAAGTTGCCACTCCCTTTTAGGTACCTGGCTACTGGTGACAATTACAAGTCCCTTCCACACTCCTTCCGAGTTGCGGCCAACACTTATCAGCATCCTAATTCCTGAAGTGTGCCAAGCTGCCATCGATGAGTATTCTCCCGAGGTTGTGGTTTGTGCAATCAGACCTAACAGCTGGAAAGAAGTTACCTCAGATTTGAAGAATCAATAGAATTTCCTGTACATCACTGGAACCATTGATGTGTGGTGCACACTGTCCCGAAGATGTCAAAGAATTGTGGGTCGTTCTGCTAACACTATAAAGAATTCTTCTCCGTTGTTCTACTGGCTATCGTTGATGCTGACTGCAAGTTCCGTTACTCTAGTATGTGCCATAATGGTGCTTGTTCAAAAGCAAATCCTTACAATGAAAAAATATATTATTACCTCGAGTGCCTCTCTGGCAATTTGCCAGACAGGTGTTCGAGTCCTGCTCAAGCTCGATAGTTTCTTGTTGTGTCTACAGTCTCACTATACTTGTGAGCTAAGGTTGGAAGTTTTTGGGGGAGCCTATAGATCAACGTCTGAATTATCAGCAGCCATTACCTGGCCTCACTGGTTCTAGCTTGGATGGAAAGGGGCTTTAAAATGCTGATCATTTGTATATATAGCCTGTCTCTAAAGCATTGTCCAGATAGGTAGGGTATTCTCACTGTCCACTGTATCTGTCATTCATAAGTCTTTTTAAAAAAAATTTTACGTTGGGCTACCCGATCCAGACCCTCTACATGGAGATGATATATCAATACCGTAGTTTCTGGCGAATGACGAAGCATTTGTTCTGAAGAACTTGCTTATGACATAACTGTCATCTCGAAACATAACCAAGGTAAAGCGTGTCTAAAGCTCAGATATTCAAGAGAGGGAAGAGTTATGAAGAAAGTATTTGCCATTGCCGCCAATCGTTTCCGATGCCTTTGACCACTATGCCACAGAAAGCAGACACAGTCTCCAAAAAAGCCTTGTCGTGCTGCACCCTACACAATTTGTCAGGCATCAGAAGACCATATGCCTGACCTTCCTGTGGACATGGAAAACCCTAAAACACACAAAATTTTGCCAATCACTAGGAGTAAAGGGCATGAATTTCCAGATATGGGAGAAATGTCCAGAGGATATGCAAGCGCGGAACCAAAGAGGCAAAGGCAGTACTTGTTGCAGTGCCTTTAACTGTGAAGCTGGAAGTGTCCCGTGACAGCTTCACGTGTTTTGAAGATTTTTTAAGGATTTACATATATTGCATTATGTATTCATTATTATTCTAAAGCTATGCTCAGTTATGTAATTTCTGAATAAATATAGAAAAAGATAAAGGTTAGCCATTTAATTTTTTTCTTTCCTATACAATTCACAATAGTATTTCAATTCATTCATTTTACCTTGTTTTGAGTATTGTTCTCCTGTCTGGTGTTCAGCTGGTGATTCTCATCTTAATTTGTTAGACAGAAACTTAATAATTTAATAAAATTTCTTATTCCTGATGTAGATATTAATCTTTGGCACCGTCGTTCAATTAGTTCATTATGCACGTTGCATAAGATTTTTTCATAATTCTGACCATCCTTTACATTCATATTATTATATATTTTTTTTCACATCATCATGCCTCCTTTGATATTTCTAATTCTGTTTTTACTTCAACTTTTCATCTTCATTTTTTGTTAATTTTGTTATAATTTTGAAGGGAAGTGCTACTTTATTGTGAAGAATAATATATATATATATATATATATATATATATATATATATATATATATATAGATATATATATATATATATATACATATATATATACATATATATATATATATATATATATATATATATATATATATATATATATATATATATATATGTATATATATATATATATATATATATATATATATATATATATATATATATATATATATATATATATATATATATATATTTTATATATATGTATATATATATTTATATATATGTATATATATATTTGTGTATATTTATATATTTATATATATAATATATATATATATATATATATATATAATATATATATATATATATATATATATATATATATATATATATATATATATATATATACATATATATATATATATATATATATATATATATATATATATATATATATA
>NC_090737.1:93011607-93014107 GCF_036898095.1 Palaemon carinicauda | reverse complement strand
ATATATATATATATATATATATATATATATATATATATATATGTATGTTTATATATATATATATATATATATATATATATATATATATATATATACATATACTCATATATATATATGTATATATATATATATATATATATATATATATATATATATATATATATATATATATATATATATATATATATATATATATATATATATATATATATATATATATATTCATATGTATGTATGTATGTATATCCATGTGTGCTTATGTATATCTATGTGTATGTATGTATATCTATGTGTGTCTGTATGTAATGAAAGGGAGAGATTGACGAGTCATTTTTTGTTCTTTGAGAGTCCTTTTTTTTTGGGGAGAGAGGGAGATTTATTGCAGACGCTTGTTATTATCCGAATAATGTGGTATCTTTAAAAAATTGTTTGCTTAAAAACATTCAAATAGTCATAATTATCAATAGACAAAGTACATCAGTTCGTCTGCACCACTTTGACCTTTGACCTATTCTACCTATATCAAATCCGTTAGAGACCAAGTCCCCTTTGTTAATAGGAGGACAAGTGAGGTCAATGGCCCATTTTCATAAGTGGAGGTCGATAAACGACACACATATGGCTTCTTCTGGTTTCCAGTTAGTTACAATTATTTATGAATTCCAAAAATATCTATTGTCTCATTCTTCCAACTTCTCCCTATTATTCACGTTAGGAACAGTAATTTTCATATTTAGAATTTATTTATTGAATATATGAATATGTGTAATAGGGTTATAGGAACAAAACTAATTTTTTAAAAATTTTAATTGATCTTTGATTTGAATGTTTGTAATACAAAACAAGCACTCAAAGCTACATTATGAAATAGAAGCAAGTAAAGAAGAAATGAACAGTAATTTAAGAAAATTTTGTACTGGAATTGGCACAAGAGATGGGTGGAAAATTTCTTAAACAAAATCTATAAAAACTATTGAGCAAAAGCCTATTAAAGAAAAGAATGGAAATTAGAGTAAAATTCAATAAATCAAATGGAGTTAGCAGAATTATCCAAAACAATAAACAGTCTCAGTAGTAATAAAAGCACTTCAGACACAAAGAATAGATGAATCCTATGTTATAAGAGTGTAAAATATCTCTACAGGAAGTAAAGAAATCCTAAAAGTACTTTAAGAAAGTAACAAAATTCCTGTTGAGAAAGGAGTTAGACACGGACACAAAAATTTCTACTAGATTATTCTGACTATGACTATCAATGGGGAATACTTCAGCAACTTCAAATTTGTAGAAGACATACCCGTGTTTAGTGAATAATGGGAGGAACTGGAGAAGATGGTAGATGTGAATAGAAAAAACAGAAATGTAAGAATGAAAACGAAAATGAATAAAACTAAAATAATGTTCCATGAAAAGGCAGAGAGACAGCAAATAAGAAATATGGATGAACCTCTAGAGATTGTTAATAATATACATATTTAAGACGGACAGTAAACAATTCCCTAGAACAAAAATAGAAATTAAAAGAAGAATAAGCATGGGATAAAGAGCTATTGGTAACCAAAATGTGATTGTGAAACGTAAAATGCCCCTTTCTCGGACGGGAAAATTATTCGAATAGATGGTTTTACTAGTATTAACTTATGCATTGCAAACCTGAAGCCTTACTAAAGCCTTAGAACATTATCTAGTTACAACTCAAAGAGCTATGGAAAGAATAGTTAAGAGAATAACACTAAGAGATAAAAAAAAAAAAAACAACATGGATACGAGAGCAAACTAAAGTAGTGGATATTTCAACATGTTAGAAAAAGAAATAGACATAGTCAGGAAATGTAATAAGAAGGGCAGATAATAGATGGAAATTAAGAACAACAGAATGGATTCCTAGCTATTACAAATGAAGTAGGGGAAGGAAGAGAAGACAATGAATTAACGAACTAGGAAAGTTTGCGGGTGTGGAATGGCATAGAACAGACACAAGTAAAACGACATCTCAGATGCAATTGTTCATCAGTATAATAGTAACGGCTGATGATGATGATGAATTAGAAGATAGGAATCAATTAGCATTTTCCTCCTACTCATCATCCTTGTCATCATGATTGTCATAACCACTGTTTGTATAGTCCTCCTTTCAGAAAAAAAAATCCTTTCAATTAAAGATGGGGAAAACGAATGCAATGGACCCCGAAGCTTTTAAAGCAAGCGATAAAGATAAAGCTAAAAATCTCAACCCAATTTGTATTTCCTATTGACCTGAAATTCCTCTTGGTGAATGTTTATCACCTTTGCCTTTCCCCTACTTCCACGTCTCTAATTTTTTGTCTCTGTCCCTCTCCCCATTTTCTCTTATATACCTTTATCGCTTTCCTTTTTTATCTGTTATTTATATACTCCCTGAAATTGGTGATTCGGTTTTTTGGTTGATATCAGACACGAGGTGAAAGCTCTGGTTCTGTAGTCAAAGTCATATTATATAGAGCTCAGATATTTGATCAAT
>NC_090737.1:92991607-93006607 GCF_036898095.1 Palaemon carinicauda | reverse complement strand
CTCTTTTTACCTCGTTTTGACATCTGTAGTTTTTTATTCTTTCTCTTTTGTCCCTTTCTCCTCCGAAGTTGAATCCTATCAAAACTCATAGTATGATTGTAAGTAGGTCAAGATCAGAGGCTCATCAATATCCGGATCTTAGCACTGAAAATGTTTCTTTACCTCTGTATGACTCTTTTAACATTTTATGTGTGATTCTCGACAGCAAATTCACTTTTAAGAAACAGATTAGGGGTCTGTCTTCTTCAATTGCATAAAATATTGGCTTATTGAGAAAGTCTTGTAAGATTTTTTATTCTCTCATTCAACCTACTATCGAGTATTTTTCTCCGTCTGGTTATCACCTGTTGATTTTCCTCTTTGATGTCCATTAAATTTCTCAAACCGTCGTTTATTTACTTGGTTATGCATTTTGAATACAATTTCTCCTAATTCTGCCCATCCTTTACACTCAGATCATCTCGAATAGTACCATCCTGTTCGTAATATTAGGTATGCATGAGGCTCAATACAACACAGTATTCTAGAAGTATTATTCCAGGTGTGACAAAGTTGTGGGAGGTTCTTCCTAATCGGGTTTTTAAATTGGTTGAACTTCAAAAGTTCCAATTCACAGCAAATGTGCTTATGTGTTTATGTCTTTTTATACGTTATATATCAAAGATCTCTTTTAATATTGTTACTGTTCACATTAATTTTTTATTTTAATTGTTTATTACTTCTCACATATTTTATTGATTTCCTTATTTTTTTTTAATCACTGGGCCTTTATTCCCTATTGGAGATTTTAGGTGTATAGCTTTTTGCTTTCCAACTAGGGCTATGGCTTAGCTTGTAATAATAATAATAATAATAATAATAATAATAATAATGATAATAATAATAATAATAATAATAATAATAATAATAATAATAATAATAATAATAATAATAATAATAATAATAATAATAATAATAATAATAATAATAATAATTATTATTATTATTATTATTATTATTATTATCATTATTATTATTATTATTATTATTATTATTATTATTATTATTATTATTATTATTATTATTATAAAATTACGGACTGTGTAATTTACCTCTTCCTTAATCTCCTTATTGGATCTCTGAGAGAGGAAGCCCTTAATACAATGTAGTAATTAAAAGGGTTTTGTTTTTTATAGAACAGCCTATTTTCTCATCCAAGGGTGGTATACAGGAATTTGAAGTTTCATTTTTATTGAAATTGTTAATAAACATTTGCATATGTGAAAATTTTTGGTCAAGTAAACCAGAGATGTAGAAATGTATATGTTAGCACAATGGTAGAGGTATGAAAATGACTGATTTATACTCACAAAATGAGAGATATTTTGAGAATTGTAAGTATAAAAGTGGTTGAATCATAGTTATTGGTTAGATTTAGGCACACAATAGATGAAGATGAAGCCAGAAAGACCTCCACGAAACGTTTATGAGAAAGTAAAATTCTTTATAAGAACACAATTTGGAAAAAATAAGGAGAATTTTTAAGCCCCTTCTTTTATGGAAATGACTATAGTCAATTCTTTTTAGTGACACAGACTTGCACCGACTCACAGCGGTGCCATTTTATCTCGGAACAGTTTCATGACTGTTGATTGGTTGGACAAGATAATTCTAACCAATCAGATAGCAGGAAATCTTTCCGAGCTAAAATGACACCCTGCAGTCAGTGCAAATGCGGCTCATGAAAAAAAAAAAAAATAGTATAGTAACTGTCGATGTCTTTTAATTGAACATTTTCGTTTTGCACAAAGGTTCATTTTTGTGGAAAGAGGTTTGAGATGTAATTACTATGGAACGCTAAAAAGTAGTTGAGTAAGAAAGGAGATTGATAAATTACTCTCCAGATGGAGTTTATGAAATAGAGGTACAGAAGAACGCTTATTTCTTGGTAGATCGAGATCCGATGAAATGTAGTAATGAATAACAGAAGAAATTGAGTGTTATAAAAGATTTTCACAAATCTATATATTAGTATTCAGGAATAGAAGGATTACCGTGGTACAGAGGAGTGACTCTGGCCTTCTTTTCTTCACTGCACTCTTATACTATATATTTATCGTGTCCTCGAGTATAATTAAGTTTCAGTCATGAAAAAGCCGCTCAACTCTCCTTCCCATTTGCCGATATCTTCTTGAGTCACTGGTAACGAGCATAATCAGCTTGCATCGATGAAGAAACATTTCTCAAAGAAAACTGACATTTCATCTTCAGGAGAATTGAAAATATGGTGAGATGACAGGGGTGGGCTCATCTTGACTGGAAATCATCTTAAATAAAAAAATCGGTAAATGTTGAAATATAAATGGAAGATTGTAATGCAAAACAAGCAAAAGGACGTTGATTCTTATGTTGATACGATTTTTCAAGTGCAACTAATTAACTTGAAGGCTTAAAAAAGTTTTTTAGTCTTACAACTATGAAAATGCAAAGGAAATCCACCTGTATAAGAAATACCTTTCGATCTCAAATGCTTGTCTTACATTTAAGATTTAAAGTAAATTTTTTTTTTTATTTTTTTTTCTGACCATAACTCTTTTTGTTCTGAAGCTAATCACAAAGGAAATTTCATAAACTATAGACCATGAAGAATTAAAAATGGCCTTTGTTGAGGAACCTTCGTAAGGAATCTTAAAATAACATTACTTTTGCGGCCACGGAGAGAGAGAGAGAGAGAGAGAGAGAGAGAGAGAGAGAGAGAGAGAGAGAGAGAGAGAGAGAGAGAGAGAGAGAGAGAGAGAGAGAGAGAGAGAGAGAGAGAGAGAGAGAAGGTTTCTTTCTCTCTTGTATGGTTTTAGATGATCTTTTTCTGAATGATTTCCTTCACTTAATAACCACACTAAAAGTCATGAATTGCAACAATATCGCTTCAAAATGTGTTGTGCTTCTTCCCCTGTTACTAGTAGAACCATTTCTATCGTATGAGAGCTCAAGAGGTTGAGTGTCCCGTGTCATTCAGGGAAGCGCAGGTGGTCCTAATAGTTATTTGGCAGTTGGATAGCGACAGATGGCACCCAGGTGGCAGCAATTGTTTTCCAGTCAGGCCAAATTCTAGAAATGGTGTTATTTGGAGAAGATATCGCTTAGGGTTATAGGTCTCCTGTAAAAAGGAATTTCTTGTCTCTTTTTCATCAATGGGAATGGGTAGGATTTTCAAATTAACTTTTTCATTCGTAATTCTATTTCAGGTTTGAAGTTTGGACGAAAAGAAAACTAGGCTTATTATTATACAACATTTATTTATTCAATCGAAAATTGACTGAGTGTATAGTATCATAGTCAATAAGAGTCAAGCTATGTTAAATTAATTATACCTTTTAAAATTAAAAGAATATTTTATCATTATTACCATTTTTCCAAGTTTTTTAATCACCGTCAAAGCATTGTAATCCCTGTCTCGGTAGTTATGCCCTTTAATTAGTAAAATAGAATCAACAATAGATTACAAATAACAGTGAAAAATAGATCAGTACAAAACTTGATTCGGATCTGCAATTCCTACTGAAGTGAGTTGATATATTCTTTTTCAATATCTCCCTTTGTCAATTACTGTTAAGTCTCCCGTTTTATTGCTTTGAATAGGTAGTAAAATACTTGAAGTTAATTGAATAATATTTTCCTTTTTTTGGATATACGCAATGATCTATAATATACGCATTGGGATTTTATGTTTATTTTTGTATATGTTCCTTGTGAACTGCTATATCACAGGTTCACAAGATTGTAAATGCAATTTTTTTATTGTTGCTGTAGGTAAATATATTTCTACACTTTATAAAAAAAAATTTTGCTTCTTATTCATGTCATATTTTTTCTGAATGAAGATTCTAGATTTAAAGTTGTTTCCGTTTTAACTGCGAAGCATCTCACGCGTTAAGAGAGATGGCTTACGGAAGATCTGAATATCTGGATAATTGAAATGATGATCAGAGGTCATCAGATATTAATTAGCTGTCCATAAAAGCTGCTCCATATTCAGTATCGGCCCAACGTTCAAAGGCGTCTGAAGGGAAAACGTAAGGGAAATGAATGAAAATAGATAAAAATAAGAAAATATACCATTAATGTAAAATTTCAAAGTATTGGTTTTAAGAGAAATCAATCCGGTTAGGAGGTTATAACCAAACAGAATTAATATTCATTCATTAATAATCTTAGCATGTATTTGGTCATTGTTCATAGTGAAGCCTTATTGGCTTATTCTATGTTCGGGTTCCCCCAGGTCCCTCAGTGTGAGGCACCTCGTATATCCACCAGAGAGTTGCTTATGCATCTTCCAGTGAATTTTACATCTTCTAGTCTTGGATTGTCTGGGATGCATCTTAGGTGTTTATCGAGCTTATTCTTAAAATCATCTACGCTCACTCCTGATATGTTTCTTAGATGAGCTGGCAGCGCATTAAATATTCGCTGCATTATTGATGCTCATGCGTAGTGGATTAATGTCCTGTGTGCCTTCCTTTGTTTTCCTGGTATAATTTTGGGCACTATTAATCTACCCGGCTTGCTCTTTCTGATATTCTTAGCTCCATGATGTTTTTAGTAATTCCTTCGATTTGTTTCCATGCTTGTATTATCATGTAGCGTTCTCTTCTCCTTTCTAGACTGTATGATTTAAAAAATTGCAGTCTTTCCTAGTAGTCAAGGTCCTTAACTTCTTTTATTCTAGCAGTAAAGGACCTTTGTACACTCTCTATTTGTGCAATATCGTTTTGGTAGTGCGGGTACCACATCATATTGCAGTACTCGAGTGTACTACGTACATGAGTTTTGTACAGCATAATCATGTGTTCAGCTTTTCTTGTTTTAAAGTGTCTGAATAGCATTCCCATTTTTGCTTTACATTTAGCCAGGTCTGTTTAACATTACACCAAGGTCTGTAATTGCTTCTTTGTTTGTGATTGTCTCGTTATTAGGTCACCTGTATGCAAATACCATTCTTTCTGTTCCCTTATTTTATTGATTAAAACTTATCGGAGTTAAATACCATCCTATTTATCTCCGCCTATTCATATATTTTATTTAGATCTCTTTGTAATGAGTTCCTATCATCATCACAAGTAATTTCGCTACTTATTCTTGTGTCATCGGTGTAACTTCTCACTAAAGAGTCTTTAACATTACAGTCTGTCTGAGATCATAATAACAAACATCAGTGCAGCTAATACTGTACCCTGTGGCACGCCAGATATTACCCGAGCTTCATCTGATTTCTCGTCATTTGCAACCACTATCTGTTTTCTGTTTTCTGTTTTCCTATCTTTCCCATAATATTATGCTTTCTCATTTTTTTTCTCTAATATATTATGGTCTACCTTGTCAAAGGCTTTTGCAAAATCCAGATATACCACATCTGTGTCTGTTATGTTAAAGTAGGTTATTTAATTGTTTATAAATAAATTCGGTCTTCGGCAGGAGTAAAAGTTAACTGCCCTTTTCATAAGAGTTCGGTGATAACCTTCGCTCCTCCTCGTCGTTAATTAGTGAATTGCCATTAACTCTTTTGTTTATTTTTCTTTCCGAGTGTTTGGTGTTTAGTGAGAGCCGTGGACGAGACTACTGCTGCCTGGAATGTTCAGTTCGGACCGTGCATTGATCACAGACGTATAGCCTAATTCAGCAGCCATTGGTAGACGCCTCTTTTATTCCCTCATAAGGAATTGTGCCTTTGGAGGGTTATTTCGCTGGTGTCTTTGAGCCACCCGCGGTAAATTGTACACTTCTTTGGATCACGGACCACGTAGGCAGGGGTTTTGTCACCTGCGATAGCCACCTCGCTTGTTACGTCCTGCAAGTGTATGTGTCACTTGCGACCTTCGCTTGACGTTGTTTTCCCCGCCTGAGGATTCTGTGGGAAGACGGTGCCGTCGTTCCGTCCCGGCACTGTTGGAGGTACTATTGCCGTGATCCAAGAGCGTCATCACATCTGTTACGCTGCTCGTCTGTGGACCAAGGGTCCGTGAGGAGGAACGTAGGGAGGCATTACCCAGGTAAAGTTACGATCTTTTCATTATCGTTATGGATATGCCCAGTCCGTTTTCCTGGTGTTAATGATACTCCCTCTGATGCTGACGAATGCTCGTCCCCTCTCTGTCGTCTGATCCATGTATGGATAAGTACTGTTGAGTTATTTCACAGATAGATAATACAGTGTTGGGTTTTTACATGTATATATAAATCATGACTCTGCATAATTCTTTTGTGAAGATATCCAAGTGTTTATGCATTTAGTATGTGGCATGTGTATTTGTATGCTGCCTTGTGTTATGTTTCATTATTTGGTATTTGCTTTAAACGTTTGTGTGTAGGTAGGTAATTTTAAGGTTTTCTGCCTTTTCATTTCTCCTATCTTCCTTATTCCTATCTGTTTAGTAATAGGGTAATGGTTTGTTGATATTTGTGGGCCCGGCTTAATATATGAGCCATACTTTTGATCTGTTTAGTTTTTCTATGTTAGGGTTAAGATTTTTAGATATAGGTCAACCTTGTGTATTTAGAGGACTCCGTATATTAGTCCTCCAGGTCATTTTTGTTTAATCATTGTTGTTTGTCTTAGGAGCTTTTTGTGTCTCCTGGTGCAAGGTTGAATTTATTTAAGTGTATTGTAATAAATATTGTTAGATTTTTCCAGTGTTTTTGTTCTGTCTTCCCTCAGTTCACCGTGTTACATAAATAATGTACTGCCTACGATTCCTTTAAAAAATCAAAGTTCAAAGAACCAGAACTACGGCCTACACGGGTCGTAACAAGTGGCGACCGTGACAGGATCGTACGCAGGTGTACTCGGTGTTTGGGGGAGCAGTTCAGCTCTGGAGGGATTTGACAGTATTTATTGTTGGTATTTGATTTTTGGTTTAGTTGCTTTCCTTCCCCATAGGATATTATTTTCATTAAAATGAAGGACTTTACTTTTGACCCGTCGGAATTCTTGGGTTCGGCTGACTGTTTGAAATATTTAGAAGTTTTGACAAGGGCTTATTTGGTACAATGTGCCCGGTGGTTGGAGATCCCTCATAAGTCCTCTGACACTCGGGCCAATTTGTTAAAACTGGTTAAGGAAAAAGTGTCCCAAGATTTGGCTGAGGGTAATGAGGCAGCTAGCGGCCTAGCTAGTGATTTTGAGAGTGGCACTGATTTTGGGTCGGACCAAGAAGGATCCATAGTCAATGATGTGAGCATAAATCCTGGTTTGTCCCTATTCGCTGATTCCCCTGCAGTAAAGGTTATGTATGAAGGTCCGGCCAATTTTCCTACTCCGGCCAGGGCTGTTAGAAATTTTGATATTTCAACTAACCCCTTTTTAGCTGAGGAGGCTGTTCCCAACCATGTAACAGCTTCTGCTCATGTAACGGGGCAGGAGGAGTTCCATGTAATTTGTAAGAGAATTGAGTTATTGAAGATGCAGTTTGAGGAGAACGAGAGGGCCCGGCAACATGAGATTGAGTTGCTCAAGCTTAACCTTGAGTTGGCCAAGGTGCAAGGGTCCCCTAATCATGTTAGTTCCCCCAATAGCTCATCAGCAGACAAATTTAATATTTCGGGTGCACTAAAGTTAATTCCAGTTTTTGATGAGGGAAGCGTACCAGAATTTTTTAAAGCTTTTGAGAGGGTTGCTACCCGGTTGTCTTGGCCCACAGAAATGTGGACGGTACTCATACAGTGTAGATTGACGGGCAAGGCAATCCGGGTATATAATGCATTGGAAGAGGGCCTTGCCAGAGATTATGACAAAGTAAAGGCTTTGGTTCTCAGGGCCTATGATTTGGTCCCTGAGGCCTATCGCCAGAGATTCCGAACCACTGGCAAGCCCAATTCTATGTCTTATGTTGAGTACGCTCGTCTCAAGGAGGAGCAGTTTGACAACTGGCTGAAAAGTCGTCAAGTTGCTTCCTTCTCTTCCTTGAGGGAACTGATGGTACTGGAGGAGTTTAAGAAGGTGTGTAGTAAAGAATTGAGGGTTCATCTGGAGGACACTAAAATTTTAACTTTGTCCAAGGCGGCTCAGGTAGCTGATGAGTTTGTCCTGACCCATCGGGCTGGGTCAGGTAACTTCTCGTCCTCATACCCTAATAATAATAGTAATTTGCCTTCTAAGTCGAATAATCCCTTTAAAAACCAATCTAGTACCCCAAATAGTAGCATGAGTAATCATGTTGGTAGTGGCTTCAGAAAGGACTTGAGTGGTGGGCACACTCTGGTTTTTTCTAACCGTGGCAATTCGGGTAAAACTAATCAAATTAGAGGTAATTGCTTTTGGTGTAATAAGCCAGGGCATCGACAAGCTGAATGTAGAGCCAGGAGCCGTTACCTCCAAAAGAACCAAATTAAGAGTCAAAATAATGTTAATCAGCCTACGCCAATCTCACTAATCTCAAATAATTCTATTTCAGAGAGTAAGAATAGTAAAACTGTTGATCCCCAGGCTAGTAGTGAACCAGATGTAGGTAAAGTAAAACCTGTATTGTGTGAGTCCACTGGTAATTTATGACCATTTAACAAATATGTCTACCCAGGAAAACTGAAATGTGAGACCTTTACACTTAATGTTAAATTCTTGAGGGACACAGGCTCCGCTAGATCTTTGGTGTTGGCAGGGTCCTTGTCTAGCTTAGTTCCCTATACTGGAGAATACGTGGTCCTGGGAGGATTTCCCGATACGGTGGTATCTGCTCCTTTAGTAAGGGTGGAGCTGTCCTTCCCAGGGTATCACAAGGTTACTGAGCTGGCAGTAGTTGAGAGCCTGCCGATACCAGGAATAGACGGAATCCTTGGGAATGATATGTTGAGTGCTGAGGGGCAGGAATTATTTCCTATTGTTTCGGTCACGGCTTGCCCTGTGGCAATAACTACTCGAGCCTCTGCTAAGCGTGCAGCGGAAGCTGATAATGATGATGACCTAAATTTAAGTAATTTAGAAGTAGAGGTAGCGAAGCCCGGGCTAGTAAAAGGTAGTAGTAGTAGCAGTAGTTCTAGTTTTGGAGTGTTTAAATTATTGAAATCCGATTGTGACCGTCTCTCTTTCATACAGGCTCAAAAAGATGAATTTTCATTTGAGTTAGGTAATACTGACGATTTGACCAGGCCCAGGTTTGTGGTTTTGAAAGGATTGTTGTATAGGGTCAGTCGTCCCCCAACTCATCAACTAAATGTGACTAATTGTTAAAGACAAATTGTCGTACCTACCAAGTTTAGGGAGGCTGTGTTAAGCCTTGCACATGAGGACTCCTTTTCTGGCCACTTAGGCTTAAGTAAAACTTTTTGTAGGTTGAGTAAATGTTTTTGGTGGCCAGGAATGAAGTCTTCGGTGAAGAAATTTGTAAGAACTTGTGAAGTGTGTCAGGTGATGGGTAAACCCAATCAACCTATTCCCAAGGCTCCTCTTAACCCAATTCCTTCAATTGGAGAACCCTTTGCAGAATTGGTAATTGATGTGGTAGGACCTCTGCCTAGGACGAAGTTAGGGTTTACGCATCTCCTGACCATAATGGATAGAGCATCACGTTTTCCTGAGGCCTTTCCAATGAAGAAAATAACCTCAAAAGCTGTGTTTGACAAATTAGTGGAGTTTTTCTCCAGGTATGGACTGCCTCGTAAAATTCAGTCGGATTGCGGCTCGAATTTTACAAGCAGGGTATTTAAGAGTAAGTGTGCTGAACTGGCCATTCAGCATATTACCAGTGTACCCTACCATCCTGAGAGTCAGGGTGTGGTGGAAAGATTTCACCAGACCCTTAAGTGTATATTAAAAAAATATTGTTATGAGCAAGGAGAGGATTGGGATAAAGGGCTTCCCTTTGCTCTCTTTGCCATAAGGAATTTTCCCAATTCTTCTACTGGCGTTGCTCCCTTTGAATTAATATTTGGGCACAAGGTTCGAGGACCTTTGGAAATCTTCCATGAATTGCTCGAAGTAAATCAGAGAGGAGAGCGTACGGTGGGAGAAGTTGTTAGTGAACTTAAGTCCAAGTTAGCCGTAGCTTGGAAGTATGCCAAAGATAATTTGTCTGTTTCCCAAGCTACAATGAAAACCAAATTTGATCAGAAGTGTAAGGTACGCTCATTTGAGTCCGGGGACTTAGTATTAGTTTTAAGCACAGACCCAGACAACTTCCTTGAACCCAGGTACAAGGGCCCCTGGAAGGTGTTGAGAAAGTTGTCCGAGGTCAATTATGAAGTTGAAGCCCCTGGAACTAGTCGTAAATGTAAAATTTTCCACATAAACAGGTTGAAATCTTACTCTTCTGATAGACGGGATCCGTTGGCCATTGTTTTTGAGCCAGTTATAAGTGTGGTTGCACCTGTTGAGGAAAACTTGGAAGATGTTTTGGACCAGGTGCCTTCAGATGCTCTAGGTAATAACTTGCAAAATTTAGGTGTATTAAAAGAGGGGTTAGAGCATCTGGAGGCACCTCAGAAACAAGATATACTAAACCTAATTATGGAATTTTCTGACTTGTTTCAGGACTCTCCAGGAAGGACGAGGTTGCTCCAGCATGATGTTGATGTTGGGGACGCTTCTCCGGTTAAGCAAAGCCCGTATCGCCTCAGTCCAGAGAGGCGTGCCATTGTTGAAGACGAAATTAAATACATGCTGGAGCACAATCTCATACAACCATCTGTAAGTCCATGGAGTTCCCCTATAGTCTTAGTGAAGAAGCCTGATGGTAAATATCGTATGTGTGTTGACTATAGGAGGGTAAACTCGGTTACTAAAAATGATTCCTTTCCTCTTCCCCGTATTGAGGATTGTCTGGACCTGATAGGTCCTGCTAGGTTTATTACAAAATTGGATCTGTTAAAGGGATATTGGCAGGTCCCCCTATCTGGCCGTGCCCGTGAAATTTCAGCATTTGTGACGCCCTCAGGTCTTTACGAGTGCAAAGTAATGCCCTTTGGGATGAAGAACGCTGCCTGTACTTTCCAGCGTCTGATGAACAGGGTAATTTGTGGCCTGGAAGGTACAGAAATCTATATAGATGACTTGGTGGTACACAGTAACGACTGGCGGACCCACCTGGTAAGATTAAGAAAAGTTTTTGAGGCACTTAGGGCCGCCGGTCTTGTTGTGAATCTGGGTAAATGTAACTTTGGGAAAGCTAAGGTTAGTTATTTGGGTCACGAGATTGGCTTGGGTAAAGTTGCTCCTAAGCAAGCCAATCTCGAGGCCATAGTTGCTTTGAAGAGACCGTGTAATGTCAGAGAGGTTCGTAAGGTGCTGGGTATGTTGGGATATTACCGTAGGTTTGTCCGAAACTTCTCTGACCTTGCACAGCCTCTAACTAATTTATTGAAAAAAGGGCAGAAATTTATTTGGTCTTCTCGATGCGAAGAAGCATTTTTAAAACTTAAAATGTTACTCGTGTCTAATCCAATATTGGTTTCTCCCAATTTTCAGAAGCCATTCATCATAGCCGTGGATGCCAGTGACGTAGGAATTGGGGGAGTCCTCTTTCAAAGGAGTGATGATGGTGAAGTACGCCCCGTATCTTATTACAGCCGTAAGTTACTAGAGGCGGAAAGAAAGTACTCCACCATTGAGAAAGAGGCTCTGGCATTGGTGCGGACATTGGTACATTTTAAACCTTATGTAACTAACTTTTCATTCCCTATAGAAATTTGGACCGACCATAATCCGTTGGTATTCATTGAACGTATGAAGGGATCAAACCAGAGGATTCTGCGTTGGGCCCTTCAGCTACAAGAGTTCAATTTAATTATAAGACACATTAAAGGGGTGGATAATTGCATCCCGGATGCTCTCTCACGTGTCTAAATTTTGATCTCTCCCTTTGGTTTTTTTTTTTTTTGGGGACCCTCTCGGTTCGCCTGGTTGCATGTGTTGAGGTTACATCCATGTTTCGAGGTATGTATATATTGAGCTCAGGTATAAGGTTTGTACTCTTGTAAATTGTTCCAGGACCTAGGTTAGTGTGGATAATTCTATATCATATTTTTTTTTCCTCTGTGTGCCTACTAAAATTTATTGTTGACAGGTATAGGATTGAATGTCTGTCCAAATGTTTGATGATGTATTTAAAACTTGCTATGTTCTTGTCCTTTTGCTTAGGTTTAAGATGTTTTTACCTTGTGCTTGGTTTATTACTGTAGATACTACGTTTAAGACTTTGTTTTGTTTTGGTTTAAGATATTTTATCTTATCAGTAGTTTGTAGTAGCTTTAGTGTTTTCCCTGAATTTTCTTTATTTTTGTGGCCCTGCATTTTCTGATGTTTTGTCCAGCCTTGTGGCATATCATTAAAAGAAAAATTTTGCATTTAGTGAATGCAAATTATTTTTCTTGGGGGAGGAAGGTGTTATGTTAAAGTAGGTTATTTAATTGTTTATAAATAAATTCGGTCTTCGGCAGGAGTAAAAGTTAACTGCCCTTTTCATAAGAGTTCGGTGATAACCTTCGCTCCTCCTCGTCGTTAATTAGTGAATTGCCATTAACTCTTTTGTTTATTTTTCTTTCCGAGTGTTTGGTGTTTAGTGAGAGCCGTGGACGAGACTACTGCTGCCTGGAATGTTCAGTTCGGACCGTGCATTGATCACAGACGTATAGCCTAATTCAGCAGCCATTGGTAGACGCCTCTTTTATTCCCTCATAAGGAATTGTGCCTTTGGAGGGTTATTTCGCTGGTGTCTTTGAGCCACCCGCGGTAAATTGTACACTTCTTTGGATCACGGACCACGTAGGCAGGGGTTTTGTCACCTGCGATAGCCACCTCGCTTGTTACGTCCTGCAAGTGTATGTGTCACTTGCGACCTTCGCTTGACGTTGTTTTCCCCGCCTGAGGATTCTGTGGGAAGACGGTGCCGTCGTTCCGTCCCGGCACTGTTGGAGGTACTATTGCCGTGATCCAAGAGCGTCATCACATCTGTTACGCTGCTCGTCTGTGGACCAAGGGTCCGTGAGGAGGAACGTAGGGAGGCATTACCCAGGTAAAGTTACGATCTTTTCATTATCGTTATGGATATGCCCAGTCCGTTTTCCTGGTGTTAATGATACTCCCTCTGATGCTGACGAATGCTCGTCCCCTCTCTGTCGTCTGATCCATGTATGGATAAGTACTGTTGAGTTATTTCACAGATAGATAATACAGTGTTGGGTTTTTACATGTATATATAAATCATGACTCTGCATAATTCTTTTGTGAAGATATCCAAGTGTTTATGCATTTAGTATGTGGCATGTGTATTTGTATGCTGCCTTGTGTTATGTTTCATTATTTGGTATTTGCTTTAAACGTTTGTGTGTAGGTAGGTAATTTTAAGGTTTTCTGCCTTTTCATTTCTCCTATCTTCCTTATTCCTATCTGTTTAGTAATAGGGTAATGGTTTGTTGATATTTGTGGGCCCGGCTTAATATATGAGCCATACTTTTGATCTGTTTAGTTTTTCTATGTTAGGGTTAAGATTTTTAGATATAGGTCAACCTTGTGTATTTAGAGGACTCCGTATATTAGTCCTCCAGGTCATTTTTGTTTAATCATTGTTGTTTGTCTTAGGAGCTTTTTGTGTCTCCTGGTGCAAGGTTGAATTTATTTAAGTGTATTGTAATAAATATTGTTAGATTTTTCCAGTGTTTTTGTTCTGTCTTCCCTCAGTTCACCGTGTTACATAAATAATGTACTGCCTACGATTCCTTTAAAAAATCAAAGTTCAAAGAACCAGAACTACGGCCTACACGGGTCGTAACAGTGTCTTTTTCATTTATCATATTTTTGTATATGTTTCCATAGTGTACTATCAGTTGGGTTTGTGTACTTTTTCCGGGCACAAAACCATGTTGACCTACATTAAATAAATTATTTTTAACCCAATGATTCATTATTTTCTTTTTTATTACCCTTTCATACACTTTCATAATATGTGATGTTAGACTAACTGGTCTATAATTGCTTGCCTCTAGTCTTGATCCACTTCTGAAAATAGAGGTTTTATATGCTAATTTATGTTTAATATATATCCAGCGCATATCTATACTTTGTCTTAGCAGTATTGCTAGCGGCTTCACGATAGTGTGCGCAGTTTATTTTAACAAAATCGCTGGAGCTCCATCTGGCCCGGCCGCTGATCCATTTTTAATTTCGCTTATAGCCTGCACAATATCTGCTTCATTAATATCTATATATGTTAGATATTCTCTATTTTCTTCTCTCATTTCCGTTTCATTATTCTCCCTCGTAATTCTTGGCCTGAATTCACTCTTATATTTTTCTGCTAATATGTTGCATATTTCCTTTTTTTTTATTCGTTAACCGTCCTTCAATTCTTAGAGGGCCTATTTCTAATCTCCCTTTATTCATCTTTGTTGTATAGGAGTAAAGTACTTTAGGATTTTTCTTGATATTTTGAAGTGTCCTTTCTTCTAAGTCCTTTTTTTTCATTTTCTTTGGATAGTATTATCTTTCTTTTCTGCATTTTCTATCTTACATTTTATTTCCATCATTTGCCATACATTTTTTTCTTTTGCAAGATTTTTCTTCCACTTTCTAATATTCTGAAATAAGATCCTTTTGTCTTATGGTATGCATGTCTGATGTTTATTTTTCTTTTTTCTGTACATGTTTTTCAACAATTTTCTCCAGTATTTTGTATAATATATCCGTATTTACCTGCATATTATCACTTACTAATTCATTTTTCCAATCTTTGTTCAATTCTTCATTTATTTCTGACCCTTTTATATTCTTACCATAGAAATTATATTTTCCATATCCTTCCCATGGATTTTTGCTTTGTTTTTCTCTGTGTTCACTTGCTTTGGAATAGACTATTATTTCTATGACATTGTGGTCACAAATACTAAATCTAGGACATTGTCCTTTCTTGTTGGAATGTGGTTTATTTGTTGCATATTATGTTCTAATAGCATATCTTGAAGCTTTTCAAACTGTCTGTTATCTTCTGCTCTACTATTACCCTGTTTTTTAAATGTATATATACAACCACTTTCTTCTAT
>NC_090737.1:92971607-92986607 GCF_036898095.1 Palaemon carinicauda | reverse complement strand
TTATCATCATTACCATTTCTAGTTTTTACCACCCGTCAAAGAATAGTAATCCATGTCTCGGTACTTGTGCCATTTTTTTGGTGAAAGGATGTCAACAATAGATTGCAAATAAAAGTGAAAAATAGATCGGTACAAAACTTTACTTCAGTCTGTAATTCCTACAGAAGTGGGTTGATATATTCTTTCTCAATACCTCCCTTTGTCTCTTCCATTTTCTTCTGGTGAACCCTTTTTACCTTCCTATTTTATGTGACAGTAATCTCACCTTTAAGCTCTTGATTTCGTCCCGTGATTGCTATCAGCAGTGAGGTAAAAAGTACAGTGGAATATCCAGTCCCTTTGTACAGAATATCCACATTTTTTTCAATTACTATTCAATCTTCCTTTTTATTGCTTTGAATGGGTACTAAAGTAATTGAAATTAATACAATAATATCCTTTTTGGATATACGCAGTAATCTATAATACGCGCATTGAGATTTTGTTAATTTTATACATGTTTCTTATGACTTGCTATATCACAGTTCACAATATTGCAAATACAATTGTGTATTCTTGTTCTAGATATATTTATTTTCACTCTTTCTAATTAAAATTTTATGCTTTTTATTCTCGTCATATATTTTCTGAATGAATATTCTAAATTCAAAGTCGGTTTCATTTAACTCCGACTCACCGCAGTCAATCAACAAGCTTTGTGGGAGATGGCTAACAGGAGATCTGAATATGTGGATAATTGAAATTCTGATCAGGGGTCATCATATATTAATAAGCAGTCCTTAAAAGCTGCTCTATATTCAATCTTGGCCTAATGCTCAAAAGCTTCTGAAGAGAAAATATAGCGAAAGTAAAAGAGAATAGATAGAAATAAGAAAAATATCGGTATTAATACAGAGAGCAATTCGCATAGAAGGTTATAAGTAAACGAAATGATTATTCGTTCACTAATGGTCTTAGCACGTAATTGGCTATTTTTCATAGTGTAGCCTAAAAGAGAGAGAGAGAGAAGAGAGAGAGGAAGAGAGAGAGAGAGAGAGAGAGAGAGAGAGAGAGAGAGAGAGAGAGAGAGAGAGAGAGAGAGAGAGAGAGAGTTGTGTGGGTAGTGGCTGTCATTTTATTTCAGGTTATAAACGTATTATGAATTATACCATTGACCTGTTAAAAGACCAAAATGACCTGCCCCCTTTTTGACCTGAAATGAAGGTTTCCAGCCTTTTGGAGGCTCAGAGGGGAAAATTTTTTCAGAGAGGAGCAGATTAGGGTTATAGACTATTCACCTTTGATTTTACCATAAATTGGTACCGCTTGGCTGCAGTTGGCTTTTATGGAACCATATAAAGAAATGACTATATTCCAAGATGAAACTGAGAATACAGGTTGTGGAGTATATATATATATTTTTTTTTATTCATTGCATTTCCTTGTGTATTAGTGTCTGGTAGTTTTTTACTTGAATTAGCCTGCGAGATTAAAATGGCAAAGGAAAGTTATGAAATATCAATAAAGCTTATAAAAACGACAATTAGGTAATAAAAAAAATGGTTTTATTAATCTGTTTTTTGGTTCCTATTGAATAAAATTTCTTTATGATAATTTTTCTTTTGTAAATAATGGTCACATACACTTGGATTTCGTTTCTCAATTCAACTCCCTAATTCTTCACCTGATAAATGATGCAATCTATCCATTACACTCCCCCTATGATTTACCGATTGCGTCTCTAGAAGTGAATAGAAAGTTATTTCGTGTTTGATAAAAGAACAATTTTATGGAATTCTGGTCTTTCTATTGGTATGGATATGCGCATTATGTTTATATATTCATATATATATATATATATATATATATATATATATATATATATATATATATATATATATATATATATATATATATATATATATATATATATATATATATATATATATATGAATATATATATATATATATATATATATATATATATATATATATATATATATATATATATTTATATATATAAATTATATATATATATATATATATATATATATATATATATATATATATATATTTATATATATATATGTATATAATTTGTATATATATATATATATATATATAATATATATATATATATATATATATATATATATATATATATATATATATATATATACACATATATACATGAATATATATATATATATATATATATATATATATATATATATATATATATATATATATATATATGCTAGCATGGGTTATAGTAAAACGTATTTTTTTACTTTACGATTGGCAGGGTCTATTTGATTAGTAATTATCATATAACTAAGGAATATGAATATTTTCTGGAGCTTACTTCAATTCAAAGATGTGAGAAAAGCAGAGATAGGGTGGATAACAAGTATAGCTGATCAGGTGGGATTGAATTGAAACAATTTAGATACTGTTTCTTGGAGAGGTTGGGTACTTCAATAATTTTAATAAAGAAATGAGAAAAAAGTAAATCGGTTATGATCGGAGGTGAAATTAGTACCTGTTTATAAGAGGAAGAAACAGTCGGGCGGATGCGTGCTTATATTCTCAAAAACATGATATCGATACATCCTTATTGGATCTGTTTGGATCAAAGGACGTCAACATGTCACTATTGAATATTGGAATAATCTCTCCTTTCTCTTGGAGGAATAAAATACTCATCTGGTGTCAGGAGACATTAGCATTTGTTATATGCACTGAAATGGCTATTCAAGCTGTAAGTGGGAAGAAGAAAAATATACATAAATTGCTCATTAGACTCTCAATAAACTGGACTTAATTCTCTATATTCGTATAAATTGGCTGGAAAATAAAGATAATCTATTAATAAAGGCTGAATATATCAAATATCGACTATGTTGCTATAAATTCATGGGCATTAAATGCTCTTTTTTTTGTACATGGAATTAAAGTGAATGTTTTTTTGGTTTACGAGAAAAAAATTTATCTTCTGAAGACTCAGAAACGAAGGCCTTTCTAATAAGGAAACTCATATTTAGACATAACGGTGGAGGCACAAGAGAGAGAGAGAGAGAGAGAGAGAGAGAGAGAGAGAGAGAGAGAGAGAGAGAGAGAGAGAGAGAGAGAGAGAGAGGGCTTCAAATCATTTGCTGTAATCTTTATAAATCAATTTCCATCCTTCATGTAATAGCAATTAGATAAGTCATGAATTCTAATGGCGATGATATGAATAGCCTTTCTCTAACGCTTTCCCAATTACCTGGATAATCACGTACACTCTTATTTGAATCATTAGGTCCAGTGTTCGGCGATGAATAGTTTGACAACCGAAATGAAATAGAACCATCAGATGTATTATTGGCTTCCACTTAGACAAATTCGCCTTGGAGAATTTAATATTTTGGTGTTTGAAACTGAAGAAGCACAAGTCTTCGGAAACTGATATTTCTTTTACACCTGATCATTTTTATTTTTTCTTATCGTTGGTAATTAGCAGCTGAATTATAAAGGAGTGATTGCTTTTGATTATTTTTTTATTTATTCATTTTTTTTTCTTTATTATTACGACTATGTTTTGATGTCAGATAAATAAGAAATATTGTGAAGCGATATAATTATTAATAATTACATTTTTTCGAACTATCCATGGTATTTAACTGGATGAAAATAAACGTTTGTGTATGTAACACAAGAGATTGTAATTATCACCTTATCATTATCCCTTTACTTGAATCATTGGGCCAGAATATACCATACAAACTTATTAGGGGAACAGAGTAGCCTGTCATGGATTCTAAAATTTTAGGAAGAGGGAAGCGTATGGACGTTACATAAATACAAGAGTACAATAACTACAGTATGTATGTATGTATTTATTATTATTATTATTATTATTATTATTATTACTACAAGTCATAATTGTGCCTTAGAGTGCTAACAGAGAAAGAAGCTCAGTGCAGAAAATAACCGAGAAGCAAGTAATTACAAAAAAAAAAAAAAAAAAAAAAAAAAAAAAAAAAAAAAAAAAAAAAAAAAAAAAAAAAAAAAAAAAAAAAAAATCAGTAAAGGAGGCTTTTAAGAAATAAGCTGCTCAAGAGGAAAACAGCACTAACTATGGACTTCTCAGTTTCTTTATTATTAGAATGAATATCATGATGGTAACGAATAATAAAGGCTCCTTTCATTAGGTTAGCATATTCTCTCTTTTCACAAGGACTTTCCTTCTTTCCTTGAATGAATTCTTAAATTATTCATGTTTTGTGTCGTATTCTCCTCTAGAAACTTGTTTACATCGCTTGATTGGCATTATAATTTAGGCCAAAGACATTGTGGCATATTTAAGGTTTTCTTTTTTAAATTTGCATTTTTTGTAATAGTCTCATCAGAGTTATGAATATGTTTTAGTAGGTTATAAAATAGATACTTGTAGGATATAAGTGACAGCTGTTTATCAATGCAAATGCTTATGCATATGTATTTGAAACTGCGTTTATGTCTTATCTATTTTGTGAGTTACAACTAATCATACTATCATACTATCAAAAGAGAAATAACTTTATTTCTACACCGCTTTTTAATATTTCTGCCAAATTGAGGTATTGTAAGTGAACTTCGAATCGAAATCGACCCATCTCCACCATGAAACTTTATTTCTTTTCAGATATTGAGCCCCAAACGGATTTTGATATCGAATTCACTTAACCGAGGTTGAAATAAACTTTTATCACTTTCCAGAGCATGATTTGCAAATTCTCTCTCCTGGTTCCTTCCAATTCCGACGCAGCGATATAGAATTCCGGTGATAGGAAGGATATGAAAATTAAATTCTTTCGGCATTTATTGTAATGGTCAAGCTATTACGTCTGTGTTTCTATATTTGAAGTATATATCAAAATATGCATACTAGTGTAGGCGACCGTGAAAACATTTACTCACATGACAACTCCCTCTCTGGTGATAGCGGGGTGTGACCAGAAATATATATACATATATATATATATATATATATATATATATATATATATATATATATATATATATATATATATATATATATATATATATATAGCCAGAGGATTGCTATATGTTACATAGGGGATATATATATATATATATATATATATATATATATATATATATATATATATATATATATATATATATATATATATATATATATATATAGCCAGAGGATTGCTATATGTTACATAGGGGATATATATATATATATATATATATATATATATATATATATATATATATATATATATATATTTATATATATATATGTATATATATACATATATATATTTACATATATATATATATATATATATATATATATATATATATATATATATATATATATATATATATATATATATATATATATATATATTCCATAATCATCATCATCATTCGATGCTAGTCCCCTGTACGTCAAAGGACTTCCATTCCCGTTTGCTAATGGTCTTTCCATGCAAGTCTGTATATGCAAATTTTCTTAGCTTGGCAATCCATCGTCTTCTCTGCCTTCCCATGCTTCGTTTGCTATATCTAGTGACCCATTATGTAATTCTTCCTGTTCATCTATTACCTGACATTTTCATAATATCTCCTGCCCATGTCCATTTCTCTTCTTACATGTTGTTAGAATACACTTTTCATTAGTTTGCTCTAGTACCCATGTTGATCTTCTTCCGTCTCTTATTGTTTTCCCTATCATTATTCATTCCATAGCTCCGAGGTATGTGTCTAGCTTATGCTTTTAAGGCTTTATCAATGCTACAAGTTTCTGATTCATAAGTTAGTAATATTTTAAGGGATTCAGCACCCCCAGATCTACATTCAGGAGATGTAATTGATGAAAAGAGAATAGCAGCACCTACATATGCAGCAAGGTGGTTTTCTAGACCAATCCACATGTCATGTGTATATAGTATGAAAAGTAATGGGCCAGGAACACTACCCTGAGGAACACCAGATATCACATTCCTATACTCACTATGGTGCCTATCAACAACAACGCATTGAGATATATTACTTAAAAGTTCAGTAATGATGCTAAGAAACGACCCACCCAATCCCAACTATTTGAGTTTGAAAACAAAGGCATCAGATTAATACGGTCAATGTGAGCACTAAAATCAAGGCCAATAATACGAACTGGCTGACCACAATCAAGGTCTTTCTGTACAACATTGGAGATTGTAAGAAGGGCATCACATGCTCCAAGGCCTTTAAGAAAACTACATTGCAAACTAGGGAACAGATGATTATCTTCAGCAAACCCATTGAGACGTTTTGCCAAAAAATGTTCAGTTACTTTGGATAGTATCAGAGTTAAGGAAATTGGGTGGTAATTAGTTAGATTTGAGCTACCACAAACACATTTACATAGTGGAGTAACATTACTAATTCCCCCAACAACTGCAAAAAGTTCCTCTTCTTGGTAACTTGCGCAAAATAACGGATAACTATGGAACTAAGAAATCAGCAGTGTTTATGAAAAAACAAAGGAAAAATACCTATTGGGTCTACACCTCCATAAACTTCAAGGTCCATTAAGAGAGCTTTAATTTCACGAGATTGAAAAGCTAAACTAGTTAGTGTAGCCTCAGGTAAACAGTGATTATTCTGCTTGCTGTCAAACATATCGGCCAAAGGGGTTGCCTTCCCCTTTGGACATTGAGTGACAGAGCCATCTGGTTTGAATAAAGGAGGGACTGTTACATCTACACCAAAGAGTGCAGATTTAAGGGAAGTCCACCACTTATACTCCTGGGGTGTACCAGAAAAGGTTACTTTTATTGTTAAATTGTATTCTTTTCCAGTTGAAGCATAAACTCTGAGCCAAAGTTTTAAGCTGAGTATAGTTATTCCAGGTAATAAATTATCTGTTACCCTTCCAAAGATGATAGGCCCACCTTCCAATGATGATAGGCCTCCTACGTCTAAAATCATCATTGAACTATGGTTTGTCCTTCACTCAGTACTTTATTACGTGAGAAGGGATACTTGCAATCGTGGTGACAATATTCTCATTCAAAGGGTCTACACGATCAACACTTCTATATAATTGTGATCAATTCAAGCCCAAAAGAGCATGCAAAATACCATTACAGTCTGCTTGAGATTTCATATAAATCTTACTTGAGTAAGATACATCAGGGACAGGCTGCTCAGTCTTCACTACTAATGATATCAAGGCACGATCAGGTGTCCCAACTGGCGAACCAACCTTTCTAGTTGTAACGTAAGGGGAGTCGGTGTATGCAAGGTCCAAGAAATTACCAGACCTGTGAGTAGCAAAGTCTAAAGCTCTTAAGCCATGACGATTGGTAGGAGAAACAGATTTCAACCACTCCCTATGGTGAATACTGGAATCACTAACAAAGACAAAAGAGGCCTTTCTATCATCTTGTTGTATCCTAGCTATAATGGTAAGAAGAAAATCGAAGATAAAATCATCCATGTCAGGATTCCAGTAGATCTAACACAAATAGAAGTTGTTATGCCTGCCACAAACTTTTATTACCTGAATCTCATGACATCCACATTGATAGCAGGACTTATGAGAAGCAGGATACACATTCATTATATACACCGCCATTCCCCTGGTTCCAGGGATGGCATAGTGTTTGAATATTATTGGCTTTTTAAAACCAGTTATAAGGAGCCCAGATAAGTGCCTCATATCAGAAACCAAAGTTTCCGAGTACAAAAGAATATCATACTTTGTGGACGCAACTGTAAGGTCTTGAACACTTGCATGAAAACCATGAATATTGTAATACAATAGACAACATTGATGAAATGTAGCAGGTGCTGGTCCTGGATTTGGTTCAATGTTTCCAGAGAGCAAAATAATTACTGGTAATAAATAAAAAAGATACATCACAGTTATCAACTAAATTAACAAGAATGATAACAAAAACAATTGTTTCACGTGATTCTCGGTAAATTTTCTACAACAATACGTGTACAACAATTCATCTACAACAATTGGTCTAAAACAATTCTTCTACAAATACACTTTGTCTACAACAATTCATCTGCATATACAACTTGTCTACTTCAATTCCTCTACGTAAAAAAACTTTATCTCCAAAAAAATGAGAGATGCTGAGAGAGCTATTACCAGTAAAGAAGCACTTACAAGTTTTTTTTTTTTCTTAAATTACTAGAATACCATTACATGGTGATTTTCATAATTATCGAGAACAATAACTATCAGCAACATCATTCTTCGGTTGTTTTCGAGGTTTTGCTATATCTTATAATTCTAAGAAAAAAACATAATATTACAGCATTCCAAAACCCGTACGATGATTCTACAATACATAGAAGCAGAGGAGGGATGAGAGAAATTAGTTCATAATGGATATTTGTTCTATAATAATAGAACAAATGGAGACAAAACATATTGGAAGTGTGATAAATATCTCAAAATTAAGTGCAGTGCTCGTGTAACAACGTTACAGGAAGAAATTATCAGTTCTACAAACAATTAAATTCACACGATAGCAGCTGCAGAGGTTGAAGCAACAAAAACTGATATGAAAATACGGCAGATGGTGAAAATTACGAATGAAGCACCACAGTCAATAAGTGATAAACGAATTCTAAATTTTGCCACTAATCGCAACCTTGATTTGCTTTCAAGAGGTGATAAATGGTTTGCCGATGGCACATTTAAGAATGTTCCATTGTTGTTTCACCAATCGTATAATTTGCATGGTGTAAGAAAAAAAGCCAGTATTTTCGTTACTACCCAACAAATCTGAAGAAACATGGTCAGTATTTACAGAAAATAGAATATTTAGAAAAATCCTGTACGCCTTCAACTGTAACATTAAATTTCGAAAAGGCTATGCAAATTGTGTTCCTTAAAGAATTCCTTAATATAAAAGTCAAGGTTTTCTTTTTTCCATGTTTATCAAAGTGTATTCATTCAGTTCAGAGAAATAATTTCAGAGATTATACAAAACTAATTCTGGCTTTGCTTTTGAGACTTCCGATGCTACCTGCCCTTGCATTTGTACCAGTCGATTAAGTGTTCGACACATTTGAGATATTAGAAGATAATAATATTTTTCTTGATGAAGTTTAGGAGGTAATAGATTACTTTGAGGACACCTGGATTGGGCGCCCTGGGCCGAGAAATATGCGAAAGCCTCCTATCTTTGCACATAAAATATAGAATGTATATGATGAGGCTTTCCATTATTTACCAACAACTAATAATGCGGCGGAAGGATGGCACAGAGCTTTCCATAATCAAGGTGCAGCCCACCATCCAAATATATGGAAATTAGTTTGTCTGAAGGAGCAAAATTTTAATGCAGCTCCAAGAGATCGATGTCTCTCAGGAGGGAACCTGATGCTACAAGAAAAGGCTATCGTGAGACTGCCCAACGCTTAAAAAGATTAGTGGAAAATTTCAGCAATACAGATATACGTGATTATATTCGTGAAATCTCGCATAACCTTTTTAAAACTTTTATTGTAACGATTTTAAATTTTCTCTTCAATCGAAAATCAGTTAGTCATTTTAGCAAAAGGATTTTTTTTATTCTTCAGATAAATATATTATTATTATTATTATTATTATTATTATTATTATTATTATTATTATTATTATTATCGTTATCATTATCATTATTATTAATATAGCTATTATTTTTATTATTATTATTATTATTATTATTATTATTATTATTATTATTATTATTATTATTAGTATTAGTATTATCTCTCTCTCTCTCTCTCTCTCTCTCTCTCTCTCTCTCTCTCTCTCTCTCTCTCTCTCTCTCTCTCTCTCTCTCTCTCTCTCTATATATATATATATATATATATATATATATATATATAAATATATATATATATATATATATATATATATATATATATATATATATATATATATATATATATATATATATATATATAGTAAATATATATATATATATATATATATATATATATATATATATATATATATATATATATATATATATATATATATATATATATGTATATATAGTTATATTCATATATAAATGTATATATATATATAATATATATATATATATATATATATATATATATATATATATATATATATATATATATATATATATATATATGTACATATATATATATATATATATATATATATATATATATATATATATATATATATATATATATATATATATATATATGTGTGTGTGTGTGTGTGTGTATAATATACATATATACACACATATATATATGTACGCATGTATATATATATATATATATATATATATATATATATATATATATATATATATATATATATATATATATATATATATATATATATATATATATATATATGTATGCATGTATGTATATATATATATATATATATATATATATATATATATATATATATATATATATATATATATATATATATATATATATATATATATATATATATATATATATATATATATATATATATATATATATGTATACATATACAGTGGAATCTCTGCATCCGAACGTATCTACATCCAAATTTTCCAACATCCGAAGTAAAATTCTAGCAAGTTTTTGACTCTACACCCGAATTTTATTTTGACACACGAAGTAAGCAATTTTCGTCGTACCGGTTGTATCCGGATTTTTCGACACGCTTAGTACAATTCGAACACGTTCCTACTCTACACTCGAGTTTTCTTTTTCGACACCTGAAGTAAACAACACTCGTACACGTAGTCGGTGCTCATAGCGCCTGATGTGTTTGATGTGTTTTTTATTTCCGCGATAAAAGGCAGCACTTCGACCTCGGAGGGAACCTCAATTAGCGCGGCTTGGATTAGTCCTCTGTTCTCGTTGGCTTCTTGCGGTTGTGCCCTGTGCATTTTGCTATTAACTGTGATTTAATCGTGATTTTTTACGTGCATCCTTTTACGGTAATTTACGTAAAGTATGGGTCCTAAAAGGCTTAGTTTTGCAAGTGGTAGTGGTAGTGGTGAGAAAAGGAAGAAGGAAATGCTTTCTTTAGACGGAAAGCAGGAAATTATTGAAAAAACATGAGCGTGGCGTCCGCGTGAGTCAACTTGCTAAACAGTATAGCCGTAACATGTCGACGATCTCGACAATCCTTAAACAGAAGGAAGCTATTAAAGCAGTGAAACCTTCTAAGGGGATCACCATTATTTCATAACGTCGTAGCCCTATCATAGAAGAGATGGAACGACTTCTGCTAGTCTGGATCACGGACAGAGAGATTGTTGGCGACACCACCACCGAAACCGTCATCTGCGAGAAGGTGCACGCCATCTTTACGGACTTGAAGGAGGAGACCTCTGGGGGTGATGCTGGGGAGAGTTCAACCGAACCTTCCTCAGACAATTTCAAGGCATCTCGTGGCTGGTTTGAGAAATTTAAGAAACGGTCCGGTATTCATTCAGTTGTTCGCCACGGAGAGGCTGCTAGTGCGGACACAAAGGCTGCAGCTGACTTTGTCAAGAACTTTGAAAGGATCGTGCTGGAAGAAGGCTACGTAGAGCAGCAAGTGTTTAATTGTGATGAAACCGGGCCGTTTTGGAAGAAGATGCCCAGTTGAACCTACATCACCGCCGAAGAGAAGAAATTGCCTGGGCATAAGCTAATGAAGGATCGGTTGACTCTTGCCCTATGTGCCAATGCTAGCAGGGACTTTAAAGTCAAGCCCTTACTGGTTTACCATTCCGAGAACCCTAGGGCCTTTAAGGCACACAACGTCGATAAGGACCAGCTTCATGTTTTCTGGCGATCCAATTCGAAGGCCTGGGTCACTAGGCAGTTCTTTGTGCAATGGGTTAACCAAGTTTTTGGCTCTTCTGTGAAGAAGTTTCTTCATGAACAAAAATTGCCTTTAAAGTGCCTGCTATGCCTTGACAATGCACCCGCTCACCCCCCGGGACTTGAAGATGATATCTTCGATGAATTTAAGTTCATAAAGGTGCTGTATCTTCCACCGAATACCTCCTCTATCCTCCAGCCCATGGACCAGCAAGTCATCTCTAATTTTAAGAAGCTGTACACCAAGCACTTATTTAAGCAGTGCTTTAATGTCACGCAAAGCACCAACTTAACTTTGCGTGAATTTTGGAGGAGCCACTTCAACATCGTGCACTGCTGGAAGATCATAGATCAGGCTTGGGTGGGATTAACTCGACGGACCCTCAATTCTGTCTGGAAGAAGCTGTGGCCTGATGCAGTTTCTTTCCGAGATTTCGAAGGTTTTGACCCCGAACCTGATCCCGAGGTGGGTGCAGCGGAAGACGTAGAGGAAATTGTCTCCCTTGGCAAGTCCATGGGTCTGGAGGTCGACGCAGATGACATTACGGAACTCGTCGCCGAAACATCACGACGAACTTACCACAGAGGAGCTCAAGGAACTCCATGCTATGTCTGAGCACATGAGTGATGACGAGTAAGGGATCGAGGAGGTAGAACATGTGTTAGGTTCGGCGCATATAAAAGAAGTGTTAGGAAAATATCAAGACGTGGTCGACTTCATCGACAAATACCACCCAAAAAAATTGCAGGATTGTTGTGTAGTTGCGCAGTTCGATGATGTTTGCCTAACCCACTTTCGAAACATTCTGAAAAGCCGTACCAAGAAACTATCTATCGATAATTTCTTTAAAAAAACTACGAAGCAAACTCGTGATGAAGAGGATGTAAGTGATTCAAAGAAAACTGCAAAGAGTGAAGCAAAAGAAAGTGAAACAAAGAAAACGGCAAGAGTGAAGCGAAAGAAATTCAGTCAATTTTAAGTGTAGAGAGTGAAAGTGATTAAAATTAATCATCAAAAAGAGAAAAAGAAAAGGTAAAAAAAAATATAAAATATAAGAATAAAAAAAAATTAAGCTAAGTTATGTTAAAGTTCACTTAGTGTAAGTTAGAATAAGTTACGGTAGTGTACGTTTATCATAGTTAACCTCTCTACCTCCTCACCGCCCGTCCGTCTCCTATCTGGGTAGCAAGACCAACAACACCTGCGCTGGAGTTTCTAAGGTAAAATGACGCTAAAAACCTGTTTCTTATTTATCATTTTTTTGATAATTCTTCTTTTTTACATGTCTATTATCTAATTTAGTGTGCATTATTCTCATGGGAAATTATGTGTAGTAGTTTATTAATAAGTTATCATAGGTTTTTGGGCTCAACCACGGATTAATCCTATTTCAATGTATTCTTATGGGAAAATTCGTTTCGACATCCGAACATTTTCTACATCCGAAGTTAGTTGTGGAACGGATTAAATTAGTATGTAGAGGTACCATTGTATATATATATATATATATATATATATATATATATATATATATATATATATATATATATATATATATATACATATATATATATATATATATATATATATATATATATATATATATATATATATATATATATATATATTTATGTATGTATAGAATATATATATACATGCATACATTTATATATATATATATATATATATATATATATATATATATATATATATATATATATATATATATATATATATATATATATATATATATACACGTGTATATATATATATATATATATATATATATATATATATATATATATATATATATATATATATATATATATATATATATATATATATATATATATATATATATATATATATACACGTGTATACAGTATATATATATATATATATATATATATATATATATATATATATATATATATATATATATATATATACACGTGTGTATATATATATATATATATATATATATATATATATATATATATATATATATATATATATATATATATATATATATATATATATATATATATATATATATATATATATATATATATATATTCTTTCTCACCTTTCTCACCAGACACCAGGTAGGCCTCCAGGCTTGTCAGTCGTCCTGCTTCAAGAACTGTCTCCATTCTTGGCTATCCTCATAGAGCCTCATCTCATCAACTTCCCGCAAACTGAAGCCTCTCCTCTCTACTCCTCTCTCTATGTTTTGTAGCCATCTCAGTTTTGGTCTTCTTACCGGTCTCCTTCCTTCTGGTGTCCATTCCAAAAACCTTACAGGATATCGCTCTTCCTCCATTCTTTTGACATGTCCAAACCATCTAAGCTGTCCTCTCTCCACAAAATCCAGAATCCCCTCCACTCCCAGTTCTCTTCTAATATCTTCATTTCGTAGTCTATCCAGTCTCGTCACACCTTTTATGAGTCTTAAGGCTTTCATTTCAGCTGCTTGGAGTTGGCTTCTAGTTCTTGATGTTAATGTCCATGATTCATGGCCATAAGTCAATATTGGTCTTAAAATAGCTAGGTATATTATGGTTTTCACTTTGCGAGGTATGTTTCTGTCTTTCATTAGTGGGTAGTGCAGATACAAATTGTTACTGAATTTCTGAACTCGGGTAGTTATTTCCAGTTTTGGATCGTTTTGGTCACAAAACTCCACTCCTAAGTATTTGAAATTTCTACACTGTTTCAATGTATGACCTTCTAATTCTACATCTACGTTGTTTGGTGTTCGTGATAGGTGCATAATCTCTGTCTTATCCTTGTTGATCCGCATTCCATTTGCTGTTAAGATCGCATTCCAGTTGTTGACGTTTTCTTGGAGAGCTTCTGCGTTGGGGGCTATCATTGCGTGGTCATCTGCATACAGAAGGTTGATGATCATATCTTCAGCTTCGTCCTCGCCTCGTTCCCTCATACATTTGCCTAGGAACAATATAAAAAGAAGTGGAGAAAGGACGTTGCCCTGTCTTACTCCTGATTTAATTTCAAACCAATCTTCATTGTCTTGATTTGTTTTTACTCTGGATTTGATGTTTTGATAAGTGTTATAAATTGCTCTTATAAGTTTCTCAGGGATTCCATAGTAAGGGTCTTTTAGGGCATCTCATATTTTCATTCTTGGTACTCTATCAAAAGCCTTTTCT
>NC_090737.1:92949107-92966607 GCF_036898095.1 Palaemon carinicauda | reverse complement strand
AGGCAACCAGGTAAGACAATTGATAGTAATTCATTCAAATTATCCATAATAAGTCAATATGGATAAATATGAACACAAAATCATGCTCAAATAGAAATAAATTTCTACCTCATAATTGGGATCGACTCCTAGCCCCTTCTAATGGAACGCCAGGTCACTTCCAACTATTCCATCAGAGGCTCTAAGAGAAGTTGGAACCTAACTGCTAATCTGCAGTTCAGGATTTACCTGGCGAGACACCAGTCTCTTACCAGCGAATTTTCCCCGTCTTCCCAGCCCACCAGGTGACACGATTGATAGTAATTCATTCAAATTACCCTTAATGAGTCAATATGGATAAATATCAACACAACATCGTGCCTAAATAGAAATAAATTTCTACCTCATACTTGGGATCGAACCCTAGCGCCTTCTAATGAAAGGCCAGGTCGCTTCCAACCATTCCACCAGAGTCTCTGAACTGCAGAATAGTAGTTAAGTTCCGACTTCTTTTATAGCTTTTGGTAGCATGGTAGGAAGCGACTTGGCCTTTCATTAGAAGGGGCTAGTGTTCGATCCCAAGTATGAGGTAGAAATTTATATATATATATATATATATATATATATATATATATATATATATATATATATATATATATATATATATATATATATATATATATATATATATATATATATATATATATATATATATATATATATGAATGTTTATACATATATATGTATATATACATACACACACACCCTACACACACACACACACACACACACACACACACACACACATATATATATATATATATATATATATATATATATATATATATATATATATATATATATATATATATATATATATATATATATATATATCTGTATATGTATATATAAATATGTATGTATGTCTATGTTGATAATTGTATATATATATATATATATATATATATATATATATATATATATATATATATATATATATATAGATATATATATATATATATATATATATATATATATATATATATATATATAATTTGTATCTCTCTCTCTCTCTCTCTCTCTCTCTCTCTCTCTCTCTCTCTCTCTCTCTCTCTCTCTCTCTCTCTCTTTATATAAATATATATATATATATATATATATATATATATATATATATATATATATATATATATATATATACACACATTATATATATATATATATATATATATATATATATATATATATATATATATATATATATATATATATGCATATAAATACACATTATATATATACATATATAAGAAGAGAGAGAGAGAGAGAGAGAGAGAGAGAGAGAGAGAGAGAGAGAGAGAGAGAGAGAGAGAGAGAGAGAGAGAGAGAGGTCTTTGCAAGTGTGTGTCAAACCTGTGCGTGTATGCAGTTGTGTTTTTACACACCTCACGTATATGTATTGTCAAACGGATGTGTATCCAATTTCCAATGAATTGAGCACACAACCAAAGGTCAGAAATGTCTTTCATTGAAATATTCAATTGAATTTGGGGAAAACTTAAAAGGAATAAACGTTGTGGGAGAAATGAAAAGTGACGGACAATATTCGTTAGAATTAAAAGGATGATTAGGTCTATTTCATATCATAAATCTTTTCTAATTCCACGTCGTTTCACTGTCAGAATTTAATTGAACATGAATAAAGTAGAAGCAATGAAAAATTTGACGTTGAACTTTTCTTCACTTAGGATTAATTGGTTTGTTTAGTTGAGATTATTCAAGACCATTTTCAACGATTGGCTGATGGAATAACGAGGAATGAAATACCAGGCATGAAAACTCATTTTCTAATTGTCACAAATTCTTTTTAAGTGAGAATTCCGAGTCTCTCATGTCAAAGCTATTAATGCCAAGGATACTACTATTATTTTGAACAACTCTCAAATAATGTTGTAGCTTAGTTATCGGAACGTTGACACAAGTTCACACACTTTACTTTGAAGTTAATTATAAATCGAATTACGTTAATGTAATGTCTAACGCAAACAAATCTCTCTCTCTCTCTCTCTCTCTCTCTCTCTCTCTCTCTCTCTCTCTCTCTCTGCCTGTCTTATTGCATGCACAAACACATATTTCCAAGAAGTCAACATCCAAGATTTAGAGTCCCCGAGAAGCCGAGTGGAAAATATCCCATCGATGCAAACGTCCCTCTGCTTGAGGTTACGGCCATTATGCAAATGGCAGGGGAATCCAATGTTTAACAATGGGCCTTTTCTTTTTGTTTTCCTTTGGCTTCGTATGGAAATCGTTTCGGTTTCAACACAGCCTTCCGAAGGTGTGTGCTCATCCAGAAAAGATATTTTTCTTTAGTATCGTCTTGAATTTTTTCTTTTTCAGTTTCACGGAGATAATGGTCTTCAAACGGGACTACTGTGATGTTATTGCTCATATATCTCAATATAGATCAATTTATGTTATATATATATATATATATATATATATATATATATATATATATATATATATATATATATATATATATATATATATATATATATTATATATATATATATATATATATATATATATATATATATATATATATATATATATATATATATATATATTTATATATATATATATATATATATATATATATATATATATATATATATATATATATATATATATATATATATATATATATATATATGTAAACATATATATATATATATATATATATATATATATATATATATATATATATATATATTGTAGGTATATATATATATATATATATATATATATATATATATATATATATATATATATATATATATATATATATATATATATATATATATATATATATATATATATATATATATATATATATATAATGTTCGATACATACTTAATTTTTTCGATGAGTTTTCTTTGAAGCCATGAAATTTACTTGTGATTGTGGTGTTGCTAGATGCATTTTACATTTCGAAATGACAATGGTCCTCTCCTTGCTTCCTATTCCTTGAAGTGGGATAACTGCGCTGAATTTTATTCCTACTTGAAACCTATTTTTTAAACTGCATATGGCAAAGCAATCATGTTTTTATTCAAGCAATACGTACTGTACTCATTACTAGAAAGCCTTTGAAGAGTACCTTTGGTCTTTGGCTCACTTCAATCACTCTCTAACCTTCTGCAATAAATCCATCAGCACTTCATTTTTTTTTTTTTTTTGTATCTTCCTGTCCAACCTCTCAAAAATTCAATATTAGTAAAACTTCAGGGATTTTCCCTGATACAAATGGGTGATGAGTGGCCTCCCTGGCCCCAGTTCCGGACCTTTATCTCTAATTCGTAAATCCAATCTAATCCTAAATGTTGAATTTCCATTCCAACTTGTATTACTTCTTAATGTTCTTTGAAATTCAAACCACACTACAAAAAAAAAAGTATATTTTTAAAAACCTTTTTTTCTTATATTTAGATTATGGCTATAATTTCCATATTACTTTTTCTGATTTTCATCAAAACATGACAATTGCAGCGTAATTTTTTCTCTTTGCAACCATTTCTTTCTTTCAAATATAATTCCGTGTAAATGTCTTTGTTTTTCTACTACATTGTGACATTTATCAAGAGAATTATACTTTCTTGATCAATGATACTGATCATTGTAAAGAACTACATATTTACATGCATATGAATGATGAGGATTTTTCTGCACCTTTCCGAATTCAGATTTTCATTTTGTGAACCTAGTTCTGTTTAATCATCCATGCTTGTTCGTAAGCTGTTTTATTTCTCGATTTTGAAGAATAACAACAGGTTGTCTTTTTTACCAGAGGACCAATGAAACACATTGCCGATATTCTGATGTCGTTTTGAAGAGTAGTATTTTTCGTATATTCACGATATTATGATTAGAACAGGTGAAACAGATATTGTATTACCTTTTTTAAATGTATTCGTTAAAGTCAATATTTTTCTTTGAAAAGAGACACTTAAATGCGCTTTCTTTTGTACATACCGATTGCTAGATTGTTTTGTTTTTCTTAATGGCTTAAGCAATATCAGCAATAACCAATATTTCCAACATTTACTTTGCAAATGCAAATATTCCTTGAATTGTTTTATTTTGTTATTGAATAACAATCATAACAGCATCGTGGTGACTTGTTAGTTGTCTTCCATCTGATGCATGTTAATTCAGCTGATTGCTTAGTTCATCATCTTACGATGTATAGCAAAATATTTTTGAGGCACTGTCATGGGTAAATACAATACTTTTAAAAAGATATGTTTTAAAGACAAAATTATCTATTCTAAAAGTGTGAGTAGCGAGATCCGACTACCATATTGTTTGGTCAAACCTGTCATTGCTTCACTGTCATCAGCATTTTGAAAGTAAACCAAGCCTCGACGAGAGTGCCTCCCATGATAAGGGGACTGTCCTGTTTTGACCAAGATGTCATCGTCTTAATTAGTGAAGTCAGCATATTTTGAAAGACTGACCCTGAGGGAAATCCTTGTTTATGAAATATGTCATCATGGGAGGACATGTGGTGCCCTTTTGTTATGAATTCAAACGTGGTTCAGTTTGCAATAGAAATTTCTTACGGTACGCCTCTGGTATTAACCTGTATGCACTAAGAACTGTTTCTTTATCAGTATTATAGTCCTCACTTTCATCCACAGACATATAACTATACACAGCAAGTACCCTATCACTTAAGACTGACTGTAAATACATAGTCCACTTGTTTTTGGGACAACCTACTCTATTCATTAATTTTTCCAAAGGAATGAAATTTTTCGTTACATCTTCCTTATCAAATTTTGGAATTACTTTCAACACTGCACCCATACCTAAATTATCAGATTTATCGCTCAATGATGAATTAATATCCCGTCTGCTACCTGACGCATTATTTCCTGTTCTGTTACCTGATGCATTACTTCCAGTTCTGCTTCCTTGCGGACTATTATGAAGATTTTGCCCTAAACGAACGATTTCTAACTCATGCTTACGCTGTCTCTCATTTTGTTCTCGCTGTCTTTCATTTTCTTCTCTTACAACTGCTCGTTCGTCTATCGCTTGTTCTAGATTAAGAATTTTACCTGAAGCTGTCAAACCTTTCGTAATCTCACTCATTTTATATCTTTCTATATTCTAACTGTTTCAATTGGTTACGTTGTTGAAGATCCTAGCAAGGTCGACAACTGTTACGATCTTAAAATCATTACATGATTTTTTAACAATTCTGCGTCTCTATTGGCTTCCTCTATAACGCCCACTTCGATCACGCCATGGAAGCTTCTAGAAGAAATTTCAGATGAAATCTGAACCACGTGTGAAGTCGTAACAAAAGGGCATCACGTGTCATTCTACAATGACAGATTTCATAAACAAGGATTCTCCTTAGGCTCGATATCTCAAAATATGGTGACTCCACTAATAAAGATGATGATATCTTGGTCAAAACAGGACAGTCCCCTTATCATGGCAGGCACTCTCCTCGAGGCTCAGTTTACTTTCAAAATGCTGAGGATAATGAACTGATGACAGGTTTGACCAAACAACACAGTAGTTGGAACTCGCTGCCCACACTTTTGGAATAGATATTTTTGTCTTTAAAATATATCATTTCAAAAGTATTGTATCTACCCATGACACATACCTTTTTCTGCTACGGCTTTTCAAATTTTCCACTACTAATGATCATTATGACTAGAATTAGGGGATTAAATAATTCTTAAGCCATAGAAAAAACACATAGCTCTCACCTAGTACTGTAGCCGCTAGGTGGGTGTACTCATTTTTATTTTGTGAATTTCCAAATGTCTTAGTATTTTTTGTACCTGTGTATGCATGTTTACAGTTTCCACACAAAGTGATTCCCAAGTCCAGATTTGGACACCTTCAAGGAAACACGTCTCTCTCTCTCTCTCTCTCTCTCTCTCTCTCTCTCTCTCTCTCTCTCTCTCTCTCTCTCTCTCTCTCTCTTTTTATTTTTTACACACACGAGCATGTACACACAGACACACGCGCACACACATATGTCTGTATATATATATATATATATATATATATATATATATATATATATATATATATATATATATATATATATATATATATATATATATATATATATATATAGATACATAGATAATGGATAGACAATGTCTCAGTGTTGTCAAAATATCGAAGAGATTCCCTTCTGGATAAACTGTCTTCCAGATACTTCCAGAATAACAGGAAAAATGCATTTACGTTTTACTAAGGAAGTTTGCAGGCGTGGACTGGCACAGAAAGACCATAAAGACACGCTAGTGGAAGGACATATCCAAGGCCTCTCTTCTGCAGTGTAGAAGTAATGACAGATATATGTATATATATATATATATATATATATATATATATATATATATATATATATATATATATATATATATATATATATATCTATATACCAAGGCACTTCCCCCAATTTTGGGGGGTAGCCGACACCAACAATGAAACAAAACAAAAAGGGGACCTCTACTCTCTATGTTCCTTCAGCCTAATCAGGGACTCAACCGAGTTCAGCTGGTACTGCTAGGGTGCCACAGCCCAACCTCCCACATTTCCACCACAGATGAAGCTTCATAATGCTGACTCCCCTACTGCTGCTACCTCCGCGGTCATCTAAGGCCCCGGAGGAAGCAGCAGGGCCTACTGGAACTGCGTCACAATCGCTCGCCATTCATTCCTATTTCTAGCACGCTCTCTTGCCTCTCTCACATCTATCCTCCTATCACCCAGAGCTTTCTTCACACCATCCATCCACCCAAACTTTGGCCTTCCTCTTGTACTTCTCCCATCAACTCTTGCATTCATCACCTTCTTTAGCAGACAACCATTTTCCATTCTCTCAACATGGCCAAACCACCTCAACACATTCATATCCACTCTAGCCGCTAACTCATTTCTTACACCCGTTCTCTCCCTCACCACTTCGTTCCTAACCCTATCTACTCGAGATACACCAGCCATACTCCTCAGACACTTCATCTCAAACACATTCAATTTCTGTCTCTCCATCACTTTCATTCCCCACGACTCCGATCCATACATCACAGTTGGTACAATCACTTTCTCATATAGAACTCTCTTTACATTCATGCCCAACCCTCTATTTTTTACTACTCCCTTAACTGCCCCCAACACTTTGCAACCTTCATTCACTCTCTGACGTACATCTGCTTCCACTCCACCATTTGCTGCAACAATAGACCCCAAGTACTTAAACTGATCCACCTCCTCAAGTAACTCTCCATTCAACATGACATTCAACCTTGCACCACCTTCCCTTCTCGTACATCTCATAACCTTACTCTTACCCACATTAACTCTCAACTTCCTTCTCTCACACACCCTTCCAAATTCTGTCACTAGTCGGTCAAGCTTCTCTTCTGTGTCTGCTACCAGTACAGTATCATCCGCAAACAACAACTGATTTACCTCCCATTCATGGTCATTCTCGCCTACCAGTTTTAATCCTCGTCCAAGCACTCGAGCATTCACCTCTCTCACCACTCCATCAACATACAAGTTAAACAACCACGGCGACATCACACATCCCTGTCTCAGCCCCACTCTCACCGGAAACCAATCACTCACTTCATTTCCTATTCTAACACATGCTTTACTACCTTTGTATAAACTTTTCACTGCTTGCAACAACCTTCCACCAACTCCATATAACCTCATCACATCCCACATTGCTTCCCTATCAACTCTATCATATGCTTTCTCCAGATCCATAAACGCAACATACACCTCCTTACCTTTTGCTAAATATTTCTCGCATATCTGCCTAACTGTAAAAATCTGATTCATACAACCCCTACCTCTTCTAAAACCACCCTTTACTTCCAAGATTGCATTCTCTGTTTTATCCTTAATCCTATTAATCAGTACTCTACCATACACTTTTCCAACTACACTCAACAAACTAATACCTCTTGAATTACAACACTCATGCACATATATATATATATATATATATATATATATATATATATATATATATATATATATATATATATATATATATATATATATATATATATATATATATATATATATATATATATCATAAATATGTATATACACACACACACACACACGCACACACACACACACACATATATATATATATATATATATATATATATATATATATATATATATATATATATATATATATATATATATATATATATATATATATATATGTATACATATTTATGATTTATATATATGTATATATATATATATATATATATATATATATATATATATATATATATATATATATATATATATATATATATATATGTATCTATTATACACACACACACACACACACACACACACACACACACACATATATATATATATATATATATATATATATATATATATATATATATATATATATATATATATATATATATATATATATATATATATATATATATATATTATACACATATGTATATATTATATACGTATATGAATATCTAAATAAATAAATAAATATAAATATATATACATATATATATATATATATATATATATATATATATATATATATATATATATATATATATATGTGTGTGTGTGTGTATGTATATGTATATATACATATATCTTTATACACACACACACACACACACACACACACATATATATATATATATATATATATATATATATATATATATATATATATATATATATATATATATTTATTTATATGTATAAATATGCGTATACATATGTATGTATATATATATATACATAAATAAATAAATATATATATATAAATATATATATATATATATATATATATATATATATATATATATATATATATATATATATATATATATATATATATATAGATATAAATAAATAAATATATATACATATATATATATATATATATATATATATATATATATATATATATATATATATATATATATATATATAAATATATATATATATATATATATATATTTATATATATATATATATATATATATATATATATATATATATATATATATATATATATATATATATATATATATATATATATATATATATATATATATATATATATATATATATATATATATATATATCTATATATATATATATATATTTTTGGGCTCAAGCCATGTCGTCCTGATGGAAGTTCCTATAGGGTAGCTTCCTAGGGTATATTACAACTACGGCGATATTCCCAGAGAATTTACCTTAAGGTACCAGAATTCTAACTCCTGGAGCGAGTATCCCTCGTGAAAGGGATATCGCGACATATCAGAGGACGTATTCTAGACACGTCACATGGCAATCTACTACCTAAATAGAGATTCGTCTCGTAGGAGGGAGATTGACGAGATACGAATTCGGGAAGAAAAAGGGGGGAGCCGCTCCCAAGGCCTCCCAATCCCCCGATTCGTATGCGTGCCTGGCGCCAATCCTGGCGCCATCTGTATTCCTTTTTGCGTAGCTTAACAACTCGGTGTTTTTTCCTGTTTTTCTCGCAAATCTTGGATTTATTCAGCTTTTCATGGCTTCTCCGTCTTCGTTGGCCTCGGATAAGTTGAGTATAGTGTCTGTTATGTATAAATGTAGGCTCTTGGTAAAATTTTGAGTGATTAATAGGATTAATCTTTGATACAAGAGCCGTAGCCTACCAGAGGTGTCCTGGACACTGTCACTCGCTAGGTATAAATTAGTTAGTCAGAGTGACATTCCTGGTTATTTTGCTTAATAAATTTTAGCTATTTAGCTTTACATAGGATTTCCTTTCGTGCTTAGTATTATTTGGCGAAGTATTCGCCATTCTGGCCTACGCTAGGCCATGTAGCCTAGCCGTTTGGTCCTAGTACTTAATGCATGATTTTGGTTTTTCCGAGTGTAATTAAAAGTTTATTAAAGCTTTAGGCTATATTTTATACATTTTAGACTGTGTGGAATATTTCCAAGATTGTATACGTGAGAGTTTCGGTGAATTAGGTAATCGATTCTCTTGGTGCCTAGGTTAATTGCTTATGGAGCCTTAGTATACTTTATTATTCTCCCCGGTTGCTTTCTTTTCTTCGGAGAAGGTATGCAATCCCTTTCCCTCTGTTTAAGCCTTGGGCTTATCCCTAAGTGGTTTTTTCCGAATTTATTTTCGATAAAACTATACTAGGGTGTTACTGTACCTTCCTGTTCCAGCAAAGTCTGGTTCAAAGAGGGACAGAACAACAGAGTTTTTTAGTCTGGTCCGTGTTGTCTGGCTTGGGGCAGAGTTCCCCTCGCTGACCTAACACTTATAAAGGGAGCTTAGCTCCCTTAGGTCACTATCGAAGGTTTCTGTAGTATGATTCCTCCTTTTGTGATCGACCAGACTAAAGTCCTGTTGCTGTTCTTGGGGAGGATAAAATCTTCCCTTGGGAATAGCAACGCCTTCCTTGCTTTGGTGCTTTGGAAGCTGGCAAGTATTGCTGGCCCTTTCCCTTAGATCTCCCTTAGGCTAAGACAGAGTTCTTGGCTGCGGGTGATCTGTCACTAAAGCAAGGTTGGCAGGACCCTTTTGTCCCTTCCCCCTCTATCTCCGTAATGGCCTTGCCATTACTGTACTGTACCTTGCCGGCCGGCAGAGCTGGCCGGCAGGGGTATTACTGTACTGTACGTCATTCTACTTCTGGACCTAGTATAGGTTGGGATGTGGAATTGACTAAGGCCATTGCCGGCCGGCTGAGATGCTGGCCGGCAAGGGTCTTATGTTTTCGAGTGCTGCCCGGACCTCTCTTGGTCCCTCATCCATGCCTGCCGACAGAGCCGGACGGCATTGGTCAAGGAAGCCTGAATTAAGTTTCTCCCCTTCCTTATATGCACTCTTTCGGTTGCCGGGCTTGGGGGGTCGTGTACACTCTTATCCCGGCATCCATTCTATTTTCTTCTAGTGCTGTACCTGTCCCGGCTGCCGGCCTATGAGGCAGACAGCCGGGCAGGTGTAGTCTTCTGGTTCTTTTGCTGCCGGCTGTCATCGGTCTTGTACCTTTGCCGGCCGGCTTATGTCAGTCCTTGTCTGCCGGTCACCAAGAGTGTGGCCGGCAGCTAGGTACTACCTTGTGTAGTTACTGGCCGGCAGTCATTGCCGGCCAACACTGGCTGTTGCTGGCCGGCAGCTACTGCCGCCGGCACAGGCATTTGAACCAGAAGGCTGCCGCCCTATAGCTGTTAAGTAGTATACTTTAAAGCTAATTGTGGTGTGTGCCGGCCGGCAAAGGCAGGCCGGCACACATCCTCCTATACTGTACTAGTATTCTTCTGTATAGCATATACAGTAAGAAGAAAACTATAGTAAAAGTTTAGGTACAGCACTGTATCTTCTAACACTATTGTGTTTTCTTGCACAGCCCTTTGCTGTTGCCCTCAGACAGGAAGCAGAGTCTTCCCCGTCTATTATCCAGGATTTTAAAATCATTGCCTAGGTGTGAGCTCCACCTGTTTCCTCTGGAAACCTTGCATTGGTTACTCTAGTAGAGATAAACCAATTTTGATTTTATTATCTGGAAAGCTGCAACAATGGGTTGTGAGGGAAACACAAGTGTGTGTCTTTCCTTTATGAATTGTTATGCTATACTATGCATATCCAGTGATACATAGTTCACTTGATACTCATGGAAATTTTTTCTCTTTACAGGAGGACCCTCCGAAGTGCGGAAATGTTTTCTGCAATGTCCGTAGCAGGAACCTCTGCGGACATGAGTGTTGTAGGAGACACGCAGCATGCGCTGTCTCCAAGGATGATCTCCAGTATTGGGACCCTCAGGTATGTACTGTATGCACTAACCTGATTACTGAGGCTTTTGATTCCCCTAGAACGACGGAATCAAGGGATATAGCTAGGGAAAAGCTCCGTACTTGGGTAAGGGGCTTCAAGAAGAACACCTCTGGCCCTTATCTTCCTAGTGAGAAGATGAGGGCGTATCTTTTTCCCCAGGCATCAGCTGAAGCAGTGATTCCCCAGCCTCAAGAGGAGATCCCCCAAGACCTAGTCCAGGTGGACGAGGAAGTCGCAGATGCGATGCAAGACATCCAGTTGTGTGACAGGATGTCTGATGTGGACGAAGGTTTGGAAGAAGACCTCCTGGCAGAAGGTCAGGATCAAGTTCAAACCCCGGATGTCGAAGAGGATGGGGTCGACGAGGTGTCGGCTACTCCGGTTCAGATGCCGGAGCCCATCCCCTCAACATCCGCTGGTCTCCCAGTAGAACTGGGACAGGCCCTCTCTTCGATTGTTGGAATGATCCAACAAATGCAGAAGGAGAATCAGGAGAAGGCGGCTGCAATGGAACTGCGTATGCAGTCCCTAGCAGAATCACATGGGCCCCGGAAAAGGCTCAATGTGAAAGACCTTCCCATATGCTCAGATGCTAACCCATGGAGGTATGCTGAGCACATGCCAATGACGACTGGTAAGATCGTCATTTCGGATAAGCTGGGTTCAGTTCTCCTAGAGGAGGTAGAATTCTGGCCCAGCAAGGCATCATATCCGGACTGCTATGTCCGGCTGAGAAAAGAACCAGCTTCAAGGGAGGAGACAGAGCCGAAAGAGGTCATTATTATGGACCATGCTAAGGCTCAAGCCCTACTTTCATCCTCGATGAAAGAGAGGGGCTTCTCGAATTCGAAGGTAGCAGCATTGAGCAAGAAGCTCCCTTCTTTTGTGTCCTCTTCTGATAGAGCCTTCCCCTTTTTACAAAAAGGGTTTGCGGCTGTCCTAAAGGCAATCGAGGCCGGCAAGCCTTGCCCCTCCTTGGAGGAGTGTAAACCCTTGTCGCTGGCTCTGCCTATGGACCACAAGGACTGGAAGGATGTCCATCTGACATTCTCAGTGGGAAAGTTGGAGGCTGATATTGCCGGACGGCAATTCGGCGAGGACCTCCCCAAGTTGTCCGAATTTCTTTTACGAAGAGAGTTCGAGACAAAAGAAAGACTGGCTGCCTCAATGTCTCATCAGACTACTCTTGAGACGATGGCAAGTGACCCTAAGGTCCATGAAATGTTCATGGTTGTGGCTAAGTCTCACCTAGCCACAGTGACGAAGGACCTTTATGGCTTCGTCAAGGCAAGGAGAGCTTGCAGGGAGTTCGTGTTCACCGGGGCTTCGGTGAGACACGAGCCAAGGAAGTTAATATCCTCCAACATTTGGGGAAAAGACCTTTTCCCTACCGATGTGGTCAAAGAGGTTGTTGATAAGGCCGCCGTGGAGAATAGAAATCTTCTCCAGAAGTGGGGCCTGGCTATCAAAAGAAAATCTTCCCCGGATGAGGGTCCTCAACCAAAGAGGAAGAATATGAGGACTAGGCTACCGTCTCGGCCAGCCAAGCCTTATAGACAGCAACAGCAACTGCAATTGCCTTTGCCTCCAGTGCCCCAGATGGTGGCACAAACCCCGACTACTTTTCAGTGGGTACCCCAGGCTGTGCCAGGTCAGTCAACCACATTCACCCCAACGTTCGAAGGACAGTCTTCTTCCTTTCGTGCAAAGCCTAGAGGAGCAGCCAGAGGCTCGTCTAGGCGCCCCTCAAGGGGAAGGGGATTCAGAGGTGGTCGTGGTCAGGGAGGCAAGACCTCAGGACGGCAGTCCAAGTGAAACGATACCGGTAGGAGGGAGACTAATGAAATTTTGGGATCGCTGGACCTTCGATCCCTGGGCCCAAAGCCTACTCAAGAATGGACTGGGTTGGAGCTGGTACAGCACTCCACCCCCATGCCTTCGGTTTTTCCAACACTCCACCCCCATTTTGGAGGAGTACGTTCAAGAACTGTTGGAGAAAAATGTGATCCGAAAGGTGAAGTCCATCAAATTCCAAGGGAGGCTGTTTTGTGTTCCCAAGAAAGACTCGGAAAAGCTCAGAGTCATTCTGGACTTGTCACCACTCAACAAGTTCATAGTGAATTGCAAATTCAAGATGCTAACACTGCAACACATAAGGACCTTACTGCCCAAGAGGGCATACTCAGTCTCTATAGACTTGTCAGACGCCTATTGGCACATCCCAATCAGCCGTCGACTCTCCCCCTACCTAGGGTTCAGGCTACAACAGAAACTGTACGCCTTCAGAGCCATGCCATTCGGGCTAAACATAGCCCCAAGGATTTTCACGAAGCTTGCGAGCGCAGCTCTCAAACAATTACGCCTAAAGGGAATTCAGGTAGTAGCCTACCTGGACGACTGGCTGGTGTGGGCAGCATCCGAGACCGAATGCTTACAAGCTTCCAGTCAGGTGATCCAGTTCCTAGAGTACCTAGGCTTCAAGATCAACAAGAAAAAGTCTCGACTTTCTCCATCCCAAAAGTTCCAGTGGCTGGGAATCCACTGGGACCTTTTGTCACACAGTTTCTCCATCCCAATGAAGAAAAGGAAGGAGATAGCGGGCTCTGTCAAGAGACTTCTAGATTCCAAAAGGATATCAAGACGCGAACAGGAGAGGGTACTAGGCTCTCTCCAGTTTGCTTCAGTGACAGACCCAGTGCTAAGAGCACAGCTAAAGGATGCAACCGGAGTTTGGAGAAGGTATGCATCAAACGCGCGAAGAGACCTGAGAAGACCAGTGCCGCCTCGGCTACGTACTCTTCTCAGACCTTGGTCCCAAGCCAGACATCTAAAGAAGTCGGTTCTTCTTCAGCCACCTCCCCCGTCGATGACGATTCACTCAGACGCCTCAAAGGAGGGATGGGGAGGTCACTCTCATCGGAAAAAAGTCCAGGGGACTTGGTCCAAGCTATTCAGGACCTTTCATATAAACTTTCTAGAAGCTATGGCAGTGCTCCTTACCTTAAAGAAAGTCTCCCCGCGTCACTCGATCCACATAAGATTGGTGACAGACAGCGAGGTGGTTGTGAGATGCTTGAATCGACAAGGGTCGAGGTCACCACCTCTCAACCAAGTGATGTTAGCCATTTTCCGATTGGCAGAAAAGAAGAAGTGGTACCTGTCGGCAGTTCACCTTCAAGGAGTCCGCAATGTGACAGCGGACGCTCTATCCAGGTTCACACCGATAGAGTCGGAATGGTCCTTAGACGCAGGATCATTTTCCTTCATTCTGAATCAAGTCCCAGAACTGCAAATAGACCTCTTTGCGACGAAAGACAACAAGAAGTTGCCCCTGTACGTGTCCCCGTACGAGGACCCCTTAGCGGAAGCAGTGGACGCAATGTCCCTCGACTGGAACAGGTGGTCCAGGATTTATCTGTTCCCTCCTCACAACCTTCTGTTGAGGGTCCTCAACAAACTGAGATCCTTCAAGGGGGTAGCGGCAATAGTGGCCCACAAGTGGGCGAACAGTATGTGGTTCCCCTTGGCGTTGGAACTACAGATGAAGTTCGTGCCGCTACCACATCCAGTTCTGACCCAGCGAGTCCAGAAGTCGACTGTCTGCGCTTCATTACAGAAAACCCAGACCCTGCAGCTCATGATTTTCTCGCCCTAGCGGTGAGAAAGCGTTTCGGGATTTCGAGAGCTAGCATAGACTTCCTAGAGGAATACAAGTGCAAATCGACTAGAAGGCAATATGAGTCATCTTGGAGAAAGTGGGTGGCCTTTGTAAAGGCAAAGAATCCGCAGGAGATCTCAACAGACTTCTGCTTATCTTTCTTCATCCACCTCCATGGCCAAGGATTGGCAGCTAACACGATTTCAGTATGTAAATCGGCTTTGATGAGACCCATTTTATTTGCCTTCCAGATCGACCTAGGTAACGAGATCTTTAATAAAGTTCCGAAAGCCTGCACTAGGCTCAGACCTTCAGCACCTCCAAAGCCCATTTCATGGTCTTTAGACAAAGTTCTTCATTTCGCCTCCCTGTTGAGCAATGAAGAATGTGCGTTAAAGGATTTAACGCAAAAAGTTATTTTCCTATTTGCACTCGCGTCCGGGGCCAGGGTTAGTGAGATCGTAGCCCTCTCGAGAGAGGCAGGTCGTGTTCAGTTCCTGGATGGGGGGGAGCTGAACCTGTTTCCGGATCCTACGTTTCTCGCCAAGAATGAGTTACCCACCAACAGGTGGGGTCCCTGGAGAATCTGCCCTCTGAAAGAAGATGCATCTCTATGTCCAGTAGAATGCCTAAAGGTCTATCTTCGTAGAACTTCAGACTTCAAGGGTAGTCAACTATTCAGGGGAGAAACATCAGGCTCAAATTTATCTCTGAATCAACTCAGAGCGAAAATGACATATTTTATTCGCAGAGCGGATCCTGACAGTACACCCGCAGGTCACGATCCGAGGAAAGTTGCCTCATCCCTAAATTTCTTTAATTGTATGGATTTTGAACATCTCCGTTTATACACGGGCTGGAAATCTTCCAGGGTGTTCTTTCGCCACTATGCGAAGCAAGTAGAGGAACTTAAGAGATCTGTGGTAGCAGTGGGTCGTGTAGTTAACCCTACTGTTTAACTCTGCGAGGAACAGTGGTCTTAATTGGGACGATTAAGTCCAGGGTGAGTGTGTAGGTACATACTGTACTACAAACTAAAATGAGGGCACGAAGTGCCCATATAGACTGTTCCTTCCTTCAAAGGTGAACCTTGCATAAGTTCAGACATGTGTGCCAAGCGTTTCTAACGCTAATGTGATTGATTTGTAATACAGATTTTTTATGACTTGATACCTTGGTATCTCATTAAAGTGGTGTTTAATGGTTTTTCTTTCAGATAAACAAGTTCTGTTTACTATCATACTTATGCTTAAAGTTTTGGGTTATCCCCTTTTATATAAATATATATATTTGTTGTTAACCTGTCTGTTTATTATCTGTCAATAAACTTGTTCTTGAGAACCTTGCGTCTCTTTCACCTGTGTCAATTTATTGGTATAATTGAGCATTTAATTCTATGTATCTTATCTGGGATAATTCTGATAGAATTGTTCTGTTTTGCAAGCTATGTTGCATTGGTTTATGTAAGTCCCCTAATGGGAGGACTCCGTCCCATAAAGGGACGAGGGCGGTTTTATTAGTTTCTTCCTATGCGGATATAAACCTTTGTCCAATACAAGTATTGTGCGGATGACTGGTCAATATATTGACGCAGTAGTTCTATACAAACTATGCTTTACTTAATATAGGGCGAGGCCACTATATTAGCTTGCCTGAGATTCATACATGGATATATGTACTCTTCGAGACTTTCCAGAGTCTAGTAGGACTCTTCCCTGTAGGGGGCAGGAAGCTCTAACATAGTTTATAGTTAGTTGAAAAGATGTATAACGGTAACATCTTAGGTCTCTAGGTCTAGTCGACCGGGAATAAATATCTCCGGGGAGTACGGCACGTTCTGAGAATCCACAGATACAGTAATGCTCTGGTACACTTCCATCAGGACGACATGGCTTGAGCCCAAAAAACGGATTTTGAGCGAAGCGAAAAATCTATTTTTGGGTGAGATAGCCATGTCGTCCTG
>NC_090737.1:92934107-92946607 GCF_036898095.1 Palaemon carinicauda | reverse complement strand
TGACCAGTCATCCGCACAAATACTTGTATTGGACAAAGGTTTATATCCGCATAGGAAGAAACTAATAAAACCGCCCTCGTCCCTTTATGGGACGGAGTCCTCCCATTAGGGGACTTACATAAACCAATGCAACATAGCTTGCAAAACAGAACAATTCTATCAGAATTATCCCAGATAAGATACATAGAATTAAAATGCTCAATTATACCAATAAATTGACACAGGTGAAAGAGACGCAAGGTTCTCAAGAACAAGTTTATTGACAGATAATAAACAGACAGGTTAACAACAAATATATATATTTATATAAAAGAGGGTAACCCAAAACTTTAAGCATAAGTATGATAGTAAACAGAACTTGTTTATCTGAAAGAAAAACCATTAAACACCACTTTAATGAGATACCAAGGTATCAAGTCATAAAAAATCTGTATTACAAATCAATCACATTAGCGTTAGAAACGCTTGGCACACATGTCTGAACTTATGCAAGGTTCACCTTTGAAGGAAGGAACAGTCTATATGGGCACTTGGTGCCCTCATTTAGTTTGTAGTACAGTATGTACCTACACACTCACCCTCGACTTAATCGTCCCAATTAAGACCACTGTTCCTTGCAGAGTTAAACAGTAGGGTTAACTACACGACCCACTGCTACCACAGATCTCTTAAGTTCCTCTACTTGCTTCGCATAGTGGCGAAGGAACACCCTGGAAGACTTCCAGCCCGTGTATGAACGGAGATGTTCAAAATCCATACAATTAAAGAAATTTAGGGATGAGGCAACTTTCCTCGGATCGTGACCTGCGGGTGTACTGTCAGGATCCGCTATGCGAATAAAATATGTCATTTTCGCTCTGAGTTGATTCAGAGATAAATTTGAGCCTGATGTTTCTCCCCTGAATAGTTGACTACCCTTGAAGTCTGAAGTTCTACGAAGATAGACCTTTAGGCATTCTACTGGACATAGAGATGCATCTTCTTTCAGAGGACAGATTCTCCAGGGACCCCACCTGTTGGTGGGTAACTCATTCTTGGCGAGAAACGTAGGATCCGGAAACAGGTTCAGCTCCCCCCCATCCAGGAACTGAACACGACCTGCCTCTCTCGAGAGGGCTACGATCTCACTAACCCTGGCCCCGGACGCGAGTGCAAATAGGAAAATAACTTTTTGCGGCAAATCCTTTAACGCACATTCTTCATTGCTCATCAAGGAGGCGAAATGAAGAACTTTGTCTAAAGACCATGAGATGGGCTTTGGAGGTGCTGAAGGTCTGAGCCTAGTGCAGGCTTTCGGAACTTTATTAAAGATCTCGTTACCTAGGTCGATCTGGAAGGCAAATAAAATGGGTCTCATCAAAGCCGATTTACACACTGAAATCGTGTTAGCTGCCAATCCTTGGCCATGGAGGTGGATGAAGAAAGATAAGCAGAAATCTGTTGAGATCTCCTGCGGATTCTTTGCCTTTACAAAGGCCACCCATTTTCTCCAAGATGACTCATATTGCCTTCTAGTCGATTTGCACTTGTATTCCTCTAGGAAGTCTATGCTGGCTTTCGAAATCCCGAAGCGCTTTCTCACCGCTAGGGCGAGAAAATCATGAGCTGCAGGGTCTGGGTTTTCTGTAATGAAGCGCAGACAGTCGACTTCTGGACTCGCTGGGTCAGAACTGGATGTGGTAGCGGCACGAACTTCATCTGTAGTTCCAACGCCAAGGGGAACCACATGCTGTTCGCCCACTTGTGGGCCACTATTGCCGCTACCCCCTTGAAGGATCTCAGTTTGTTGAGGACCCTCAACAGAAGGTTGTGAGGAGGGAACAGATAAATCCTGGACCATCTGTTCCAGTCGAGGGACATTGCGTCCACTGCTTCCGCTAAGGGGTCCTCGTACGGGGACACGTACAGGGGCAACTTCTTGTTGTCTTTCGTCGCAAAGAGGTCTATTTGCAGTTCTGGGACTTGATTCAGAATGAAGGAAAATGATCCTGCGTCTAAGGACCATTCCGACTCTATCGGTGTGAACCTGGATAGAGCGTCCGCTGTCACATTGCGGACTCCTTGAAGGTGAACTGCCGACAGGTACCACTTCTTCTTTTCCGCCAATCGGAAAATGGCTAACATCACTTGGTTGAGAGGTGGTGACCTCGACCCTTGTCGATTCAAGCATCTCACAACCACCTCGCTGTCTGTCACCAATCTTATGTGGATCGAGTGACGCGGGGAGACTTTCTTTAAGGTAAGGAGCACTGCCATAGCTTCTAGAAAGTTTATATGAAAGGTCCTGAATAGCTTGGACCAAGTCCCCTGGACTTTTTTCCGATGAGAGTGACCTCCCCATCCCTCCTTTGAGGCGTCTGAGTGAATCGTCAACGACGGGGGAGGTGGCTGAAGAAGAACAGACTTCTTTAGATGTCTGGCTTGGGACCAAGGTCTGAGAAGAGTACGTAGCCGAGGCGGCACTGGTCTTCTCAGGTCTCTTCGCGCGTTTGATGCATACCTTCTCCAAACTCCGGTTGCATCCTTTAGCTGTGCTCTTAGCACTGGGTCTGTCACTGAAGCAAACTGGAGAGAGCCTAGTACCCTCTCCTGTTCGTGTCTTGATATCCTTTCGGAATCTAGAAGTCTCTTGACAGAGCCCGCTATCTCCTTCCTTTTCTTCATTGGGATGGAGAAACTGTGTGACAAAAGGTCCCAGTGGATTCCCAGCCACTGGAACTTTTGGGATGGAGAAAGTCGAGACTTTTTCTTGTTGATCTTGAAGCCTAGGTACTCTAGGAACTGGATCACCTGACTGGAAGCTTGCAAGCATTCGGTCTCGGATGCTGCCCACACCAGCCAGTCGTCCAGGTAGGCTACTACCTGAATTCCCTTTAGGCGTAATTGTTTGAGAGCTGCGCTCGCAAGCTTCGTGAAAATCCTTGGGGCTATGTTTAGCCCGAATGGCATGGCTCTGAAGGCGTACAGTTTCCGTTGTAGCCTGAACCCTAGGTAGGGGGAGAGTCGACGGCTGATTGGAATGTGCCAATAGGCGTCTGACAAGTCTATAGAGACTGAGTATGCCCTCTTGGGCAGTAAGGTCCTTATGTGTTGCAGTGTTAGCATCTTGAATTTGCAATTCACTATGAACTTGTTGAGTGGTGACAAGTCCAGAATGACTCTGAGCTTTTCCGAGTCTTTTTTGGGAACACAAAACAGCCTCCCTTGGAATTTGATGGACTTCACCTTTCGGATCACATTTTTTTCCAACAGTTCTTGAACGTACTCCTCCAAAATGGGGGTGGAGTGTTGGAAAAACCGAAGGCATGGGGGTGGAGTGCTGTACCAGCTCCAACCCAGTCCATTCTTGAGTAGGCTTTGGGCCCAGGGATCGAAGGTCCAGCGATCCCAAAATTTCATCAGTCTCCCTCCTACCGGTATCATTTCACTTGGACTGCCGTCCTGAGGTCTTGCCTCCCTGACCACGACCACCTCTGAATCCCCTTCCCCTTGAGGGGCGCCTAGACGAGCCTCTGGCTGCTCCTCTAGGTTTTGCACGAAAGGAAGAAGACTGTCCTTCGAACGTTGGGGCGAATGTGGTTGACTGACCTGGCACCGCCTGGGGTACCCACTGAAAGGCAGTCGGGGTTTGTGCCACCATCTGGGGCACTGGAGGCAAAGGCAATTGCAGTTGCTGTTGCTGTCTATAAGGCTTGGCTGGCCGAGATGGTAGCCTAGTCTTCATATTCTTCCTCTTTGGTTGAGGACCCTCATCCGGGGAAGATTTTCTTTTGATAGCCAGGCCCCACTTCTGGAGAAGATTTCTATTCTCCACGGCGGCCTTATCAACAACCTCTTTGACCACATCGGTAGGGAAAAGGTCTTTTCCCCAAATGTTGGAGGAGATTAACTTCCTTGGCTCGTGTCTCACCGAAGCCCCGGTGAACACGAACTCCCTGCAAGCTCTCCTTGCCTTGACGAAGCTATAAAGGTCCTTCGTCACTGTGGCTAAGTGAGACTTAGCCACTACCATGAACATTTCATGGACCTTGGGGTCACTTGCCATCGTCTCGAGAGTAGTCTGATGAGACATTGAGGCAGCCAGTCTTTCTTTTGTCTCGAACTCTCTTCGTAAAAGAGATTCGGACAGCTTGGGGAGGTCCTCGCCGAATTGCCGTCCGGCAATATCAGCCTTCAACTTTCCCACTGAGAATGTCAGATGGACATCCTTCCAGTCTTTGTGGTCCATAGGTAGAGCCAGCGACAAGGGTTTACACTCCTCCAGGGAGGGGCAAGGCTTGCCGGCCTCGACTGCCTTTAGGACAGCCGCAAACCCTTTCTGTAAAAAGGGGAAGGCTCTATCAGGAGAGGACACAAACGAAGGGAGCTTCTTGCTCAATGCAGCTACCTTCAAATTCGAGAAGCCCCTCTCTTTCATCGAGGATGAAAGTAGGGCTTGAGCCTTAGCGTGGTCCATAACAATGACCTCCTTCGGCTCTGTCTCCTCCCTTGAAGCTGGTTCTTTTCTCAGCCGGACATAGCAGTCCGGATATGATGCCTTGCTGGGCCAGAATTCTACCTCCTCTAGGGGAACTGAACCCAGCTTATCCGAAATGACGATCTTTCCAGTCGTCATCGGCATGTGCTCAGCATACCTCCATGGGTTAGCATCTGAGCATATGGGAAGGTCTTTCACATTGAGCCTTTTCCGGGGCCCATGTGATTCTGCCAGGGACTGCATACGCAGTTCCATTGCAGCCGCCTTCTCCTGATTCTCCTTCTGCATTTGTTGGATCATTCCAACAATCGAAGAGAGGGCCTGTCCCAGTTCTACTGGGAGGCCAGCCGATGTTGAGGGGATAGGCTCCGGCATCTGAACCGGAGTAGCCGACACCTCGTCGACCTCATCCTCTACGACATCCGGGGTTTGAACTTGATCCTGACCTTCTGCCAGGAGGTCTTCTTCCAAACGATCGTCCAGGTCAGACATCCTGTCACACAACTGGATGTCTTGCATCGCATCTGCGACTTCCTCGTCCACCTGGACTTGATCTTGAAGGATCTCCTCTTGAGGCAGGGGAATCACTGCCTCAGCTGATGCCTGGGGAAAAAGATACGCCCTCATCTTCTCACTTGGAAGATAAGGGCCAGAGGTGTTCTTCTTGAAGCCCCTTACCCAAGTACGAAGCTTTTCCCTAGCTATATCCCTTGATTCCGCCGTTCTAGGGGAATCAAAAGCCTCAGTAATCAGGTTAGTGCATACAGTACATACCTGAGGGTCCCAATACTGGAGATCATCCTTGGAGACAGCGCATGCTGCGTGTCTCCTACAACACTCATGTCCGCAGAGGTTCTTGCTGCGGACATTGCAGAAAACATTTCCGCACTTCGGAGGGTCCTCCTGTAAAGAGAAAAAATTTCCATGAGTATCAAGTGAACTATGTATCACTGGATATGCATAGTATAGCATAACAATTCATAAAGGAAAGACACACACTTGTGTTTCCCTCACAACCCATTGTTGCAGCCTTCCAGATAATAAAATCAAAAATGGTTTATCTCTACTACAGTAACCAATGCAAGGTTTCCATAGGAAACAGGTGGAGCTCACACCTAGGCAATGATTTTAAAAATCCTGGATAATAGACGGGGAAGAACTCTGCTTCCTGTCTGAGGGCAACAGCAAAGGGCTGTGTAAGAAAACACAATAGTGTTAGAAGATACAGTGCTGTACCTAAACTTTTACTATAGTTTTCTTCTTACTGTATCTGCTATACAGAAGAATACTAGTACAGTATAGGAGGATGTGTGCCGGCCTGCCTTTGCCGGCCGGCACACACCACAATTAGCTTTAAAGTATACTACTTAACAGCTATAGGGCGGCAGCCCTCTGGTTCAAATGCCTGTGCCGGCGGCAGCAGCTGCCGGCCAGCAACAGCCAGTGTTGGCCGGCAATGATTGCCGGCCAGCAACTACACAAGGTAGTACCCAGCTGCCGGCCACACTCTTGGTGACCGGCAGACAAGGACTGACATAAGCCGGCCGGCAAAGGTACAAGACCGATGCCAGCCGGCAGCAAAAGAACCAGAAGACTACACCTACCCGGCTGCCGGCCTCATAGGCCGGCTGCCGGGACAGGTACAGCACTAGAAGAAAATAGAATGGATGCCGGGATAAGAGTGTACACAACCCCCAAGCCCGGCAACCGAAAGAGTGCATATAAGGAAGGGGAGAAACTTAATTCAGGCTTCCTTGACCAATGCCGTCCGGCTCTGCCGGCAGGCATGGATGAGGGACCAAGAGAGGTCCGGGCAGCACTCGAAAACATAAGACCCTTGCCGTCCAGCGTCTCTGCCGGCCGGCAATGGGCTTAGTCAATCCATATCCCAACCTATACTATGTCCAGAAGTAGAATGACATATGGTACAGTAATACCCCTGCCGGCCAGCTCTGCCGGCCGGCAAGGTACAGTACAATAATGGCTAGGCCATTACGGAGATAGAGGGGGAAGGGACAAGAGGGTCCTGCCAACCTTGCTTTAGTGACAGATCACCCGCAGCCAAGAACTCTGTCTTAGCCTAAGGGAGATCTAAGGGAAAGGGCCAGCGCAGTAGTATAATACCTGCCAGCTTCCAGAGCACCAAAGCAAGGAAGGCGTTGCAACTCCCAAGGGAAGATTTATCCTCCCCGAGAACAGCAACAGGACTTAGTCTGGTCGATCACACAAGAAGGAATCATAACTACAGAAACCTTCGACAGTGACCTAAGGGAGCTCAGCTCCCTTTGTAAGTGTTAGGTCAGCGAGGGAGACTCTGCCCCAAGCCAAACAACACGGACTCAGACTAAAAACTCTGTTGTTCTGTCCCTCTTTGAACCAGACTCTGCTGGAACAGTAAGGTACAGTAACACCCTAGTATAGTTTTATCGAAAATAAATTCGGAAAAAACCACTTAGGGATAAGCCCAAGGCTTAAACAGAGGGAAAGGGATTGCATACCTTCTCCGAAGAAAAGAAAGCAACCGGGGAGTATAATAAAGTATACTAAGGCTCCATAAGCAATTAGCCTAGGCACCAAGAAAATCGATTACCTAATTCACCGAAACTCTCACGTATACAATCTTGGAAATATTCCACACAGTCTAAAATGTATAAAATATAGCCTAAAGCTTCAATAAAATTTTAATTACACTCGGAAAAACCATAATCATGCATTAAGTACTAGGACCAAACGACTAGGCTACATGGCCTAGCGTAGGCCAGAATGGCGGATACTTCGCCAAATAATACTAAGCACGAAAGGAAATCCTATGTAAAGCTAAATAGCTAAATTTTATTAAGCAAAACAACCAGGAATGTCACTCTGACTAACTAATTTATACCTAGCGAGTGACAGTGTCCAGGACACCTCTGGTAGGCTACGGCTCTTGTATCAAAGATTAATCCTATTAATCACTCAAAATTTTACCAAGAGCCTACATTTATACATAACAGACACTATACTCAACTTATCCGAGGTCAACGAAGACGAAGAAGCCATGAAAAGCTGAATAAATCCAAGATTTGCGAGAAAAACAGGAAAAAACACCGAGTTGTTAAGCTACGCAAAAAGGAATACAGATGCCGCCAGGATTGGCGCCAGGATTGGCGCCAGGCACGTATACGAATCGGGGGATAGGGAAGCCTTGGGAGCGGCTCCCCTTTTTCTTTCCCGAATTCGTATCTCGTCAATCTCCCTCCTACGAGACGAATCTCTGTTCAGGTCGTAGATTGCCATGTGACGTGTCTAGAATACGTCCTCTGATATGTCGCGAAATCCCTTTCACGAGGGATACTCGCTCCAGGAGTTAGAATTCTGGTACCTTAAGGTAAATTCTCTGGGAATATCGCCGTAGTTGTAATATACCCTAGGAAGCTACCCTATAGGAACTTCCATCAGGACGACATGGCTTGAGCCCAAATATATATATATATATATATATATATATATATATATATATATATATATATATATATATATATATATATATATATATATATATATATATATATATATATATATATATATATATATATATATATATATATATATATATATATATATATATATATATATATATATATATATATATATATATATATATATATATATATATATATATATATATATATATATATATATATATATATATATATATATATATATATATATATATATATATCACAAGCATGCGATTTTAAACAATGTAAATATCACCCACGAATGGCATTTAATACCGAATTCTATCTTGGGAATATATATCCACTTGGAATTCATTTTATGGTAACAGCTTCTGGCCGGGTGGATATTCGAACCCCCACCTGTGTGTCTGGAAACTATGCCTACAGTGACTCTACCGAGTGAGCTATCAAGAGAGATAAAAAGTTTATGACAAATCTCCGTACATATTCCTGTCGAATTCAGAAATCTGTTCCTAGACTTGAAATAAACCCATCTCCACCATGATAGCTGAATCGTTAGTTTGTAGCACGTGGTTATTTTAAATGAACATATATCACAAGCACATGTGATTTTGAACAATGTAAATATCACCCACGAATGGCATTTAATACTGAATTCTATCTTGGGAATATATATCCACTTGGAATTCATTTAATGGTAACAGCTTCTGGCCGGATGGAGATTCGAACCCCCACCTGTGTTGCTGGAAACTATGCCTACAGTGACTCTACCGAGTGAGCTATCAAGAGAGATAAAATGTTTATGACAAATCTCCGTACATATTCCTGTCGAATTCAGGAATATGTTTCTAGATTTGAAATAAACCCATCTCCACCATGATAGCTGAATCGTGAGTTTGTAGCACGTGGTTATTTTAAATGAACATATATCACAAGCACACGTGATTTTAAACAATGTAAATATCACCCACGAATGGCGTTTAATACCGAATTCTATCTTGGGAATATATATCCACTTGGAATTCATTTTATGGTAACAGCTTCTAGCCGGGTGGAGATTCGAACTATATGTTCATTTAAAATAACCACGTGTTACAAACTCACGATTCAGCTATCATGGTGGAGATGGGTTTATTTCAAGTCTAGGAACAGATTCCTTAATTCGACAGGAATATGTACGGAGATTTGTCGTAAACTTTTTATCTCTCTTGATAGCTCAATCGGTAGAGTCACTGTAGGCATAGTTTCCAGCCACACAGGTGGGGGTTCGAATCTCTACCCGGCCAGAGGCTGTTAACATAAAATGAATTCTAAGTGGATATATATTCCCAAGATAGAATTCGGTATTAAATGCCTTTCGTGTGTGATATTTACATTGTTTAAAATCACGTGTGCTTGTGATATATGTTCATTTAAAATAACCACGTGTTACAAACTCACGATTCAGCTATCATGGTGGAGATGGGTTTATTTCAAGTCTAGAAACATATTCCTGAATTCGACAGGAATATGTACGGAGATTTGTCATAAACATTTTATCTCTCTTGATAGCTCACTCGGTAGAGTCACTGTAGGCATAGTTTCCAGCCACACAGGTGGGGGTTCGAATCTCCACCTGGCCAGAAGCTGTTACCATAAAATGAATTCCAAGTGGATATATATTCCCAAGATAGAATTCGGTATTAAACGCCATTCGTGGGTGATATTTACATTGTTTAAAATCACGTGTGCTTGTGATATATGTTCATTTAAAATAACCACGTGTTACAAACTCACGATTCAGCTATCATGGTGAAGATGGGTTTATTTCAAGTCTAGAAACATATTCCTGAATTCGACAGGAATATGTACGGAGATTTGTCATAACCTTTTTATCTCTCTTGATAGCTCACTCGGTAGAGTCACTGTAGGCATAGTTTCCAGCCACACAGGTGGGGGTTCGAATCTCCACCCGGCCAGAAGCTTTTACCATAAAATGAATTCCAATTGGATATATATTCCCAAGATAGAATTCGGTATTAAATGCCATTCGTGGGTGATATTTACATTATTTAAAATCACGTGTGCTTGTGATATATGTTCATTTAAAATAACCACGTGTTACAAACTCACGATTCAGCTATCATGGTGGAGATGGGTTTATTTCAAGTCTAGGAACAGATTCCTGAATTCGACAGGAATATGTACGGAGATTTGTCATAAACTTTTTTATCTCTCTTGATAGCTCACTCGGTAGAGTCACTGTAGGCATAGTTTCCAGCCACACAGGTGGGGGTTCGAATCTCCACCCGGCCAGTAGCTGTTACCATAAAATGAATTCCAAGTGGATATATATTCCCAAGATATAATTCGGTATTAAATGCCATTCGTGGGTGATATTTACATATATATATATATATATATATATATATATATATATATATATATATATATATATATATATATATATATATATATATATATATATATATATATATATATCTATATATATATATCTATATATATATATATATATATATATATATATATATATATATATATATATATATATATATATATATATATATATATATATATATATATATATATATATATATATATATATATATATATATATATATATATATATATATATATATATATATATATATATATCCATTCATCCACTTGCCAAAGCACTTCCCCTAATTTTAGGGGGTAGATGCCATCAAATAAATGAAAAAAAAAGGAGACCTTTCCTCTCTATGCTCCTATTAGCCTGACGAGGCACTTACAACAGTTCGGCTGGTACTGCTAGGATGCCACAGCCCACCCTACCCTGTTATCCACCAAAGATGAAGCTTCATAACGCTGAATCCCAAAGCGACCGACTAACGGAACTATGTCATAATTCCTTGCCATTCATTCCCATTTCTAGCATGCTCTTTTGCCTCTCTCACATCTAACCTCCTATCACCCATAGCTTTTTTCACTCCACCCATCCTCCCAAACCTCGGCCTTCCTCTTGTTCTTCTCCCATCAACTCTTGCATTCATGAACTTCTTTAGCAGACAACCATTTTCCATTCTCCCAATATGGCCAAACCACCTCAACACATTCATATCCACTTTAGCTGCTAACCCGTTTCTTACACACACACACACACACACACACACACACACACACACACACACACACACATATATATATATATATATATATATATATATATATATATATATATATATATATATATATATATATATACACACACATATATATATGTATATATATATATATATATATATATATATATATATATATATATATATATATATATATATATATATATATATATAATGTGTGTACCTGTGTTTATATATGTGTTTCTTTTTGCACACATGGATATATTGTCTGTATGCCTATATTACACGAGTTTTTTTATTACCAAATAACATTGTACAAAATAACAACTCATACTCTCCCAACAATATCGAGAGGGCAAAAATGGAAATAATTATCTCTTGTTCCAGGAACTCGTCATAATTCGGGAACAAAAATGATCATTGAGCTCCCATTATCTTTGATATCTGAACTAATTAAGGCCTTCAACTATTACAATAACAGCTTTTACGTTTTGCTTTTCCGTGACTCTTATCCCCACCACCCATTTTTTTTAGATTATGTCGAATGAAATTATTATTTGCCCAACGGATTTAGCGAAGGGATTATAACACTGAATCCGTTAGAGATTGCAATAGCTAATCCTGCAATCCATCCAATTAACATGAATGAATAAAAATTCCAATTAACTTTCATTCCGTATCTTTGCACGTTTGTGTCTGTCTGTTCTGAATACTGTATGTTGTCCGGTTCTACTATTTATTTTCCTAGCTCTCGATTTTAGGGACTTTGTAAATTGTGTCTGTTTGTGTTTACTAGAGGAAGACAATTCTCTTGATTTACTTGGCCGTTCGCTAATGAAGTGCTAAAGTGTTATACTCTGCATTTCGACAATTTAGGAATATTAACATGTCAAGAAATAGATGGCCTATCAATGAATATAACATAACGGCTCTCAATTCCTTAAAGCTTCGTGTCTTCCATTTTATGAGTCTTGTATGATTTTGAATTTTTTTTTTTTTCGAAGCTAGTCAGTAGATTTCCACGACATGATCTTTCAAACATTTTAATTTTCTTGGCCTTGTAATAATATTCTTAAATCCTGTTCACTAAACAATTTTTTTTTCTTCAATACCAATAAGGTAAGGATTTGTTTGATTGAGATTAGAAGGTCAATACTGATGTTTTTGTTTTGGATAATCTTCAGGGGATAATTATAACGTTTAACACTAAAATCACTGCAAACACCACTGATCAGGGAATGACTTTTATAACATTGGCTGCATCAAAAATGCTCATAAAAATTTAATGTCAAGCCATCAATGTTCAGCTTCATACTACTGTTAATCACACGGCCTTCAAAAATGAGTCCACCACCTGTGGTTTTCCGCCATTGGATGTGTTTAATATTCCTGGAACCTACTCACAGGAAGTAAATGAAACCATGAAATTGCTCAATC
>NC_090737.1:92919107-92926607 GCF_036898095.1 Palaemon carinicauda | reverse complement strand
CAATTAGCGTTATCACAGAAAATATTCGGAAATATATATATATATATATATATATATATATATATATATATATATATATATATATATATATATATATATATATATATATATATATATATATATATATATATATATATATATATATATATATATCCAAATAAGCCATATATATTTTTTTTTTGATACATTAATGTCTGGATTCTCTTAACGACCTCGGGATCAGAGCCCCACGCGAAATCACACAAAGACAAGAGCTTGGCTCCGGCCGGGAATCGAACCCTGGTCGGCAAGCTTGTACAGACAGTGACGAAATCACACAAAGACAAGAGCTTGGCTCCGGGCAGGAATCGAATCCTGGTCGGCAAGCTTGTAGAGACAGTGACTAACCCACTTGGCCACTGTCTGTACAAGCTTGCCGACCAGGGTTCGATTCCCGACCGGAGCCAAGCTCTTGTCTTTGTGTGATTTCGCCTGGGGCTCTGATCCCGAGGTCGTTAAGAGAATCCAGACATTAATGTATCAGAAAATATATATGGCTTATTTGAATATGAAAAACACGTAAAAATGTGCAAAATTTATCATATATATATATATATATATATATATATATATATATATATATATATATATATATATATATATAGCTCTATATATATATATATATATATATATATATATATATATATATATATATATATATATATATATATATATATATATATATATATATATATATATATATATATATATATATATATATATATATATATATATATATATATATATTTGGGCTCAAGCCATGTCGTCCTGATGGAAGTTCCTATAGGTTAGCTTCCTAGGGTATATTACAACTACGGCGATATTCCCAGAGAATTTACCTTAAGGTACCAGAATTCTAACTCCTGGAGCGAATATCCCTCGTGAAAGGGATATCGCGACATATCAGAGGACGTACTCTTGACACGCCACATGGCAATCTGCACCCCGAACAAGAAATGAATTCGGGAAAGAAAAAGGGGGAGCCGCTCCCAAGGCTCCCTATCTCCCGTTTCGTAAGCGTGCCTGGCGCCAATCCTGGCGCCATCTGTATTCCTTTTTTTCGTAGCTTAACAACTCGGTGTTTTTTCCTGTGTTTCTCGCAAATCTTGGATTTATTCTGCTTTTCATGGCTTCTCCATTTTCGTCGGCCTCTGATAAGTTGAGTACCATGTCTTTTATGTATAAATGTAGGATCTTGGTAAATTTTTAAGTGATTAATAGGTTTAATCTTTGTTACAAGAGCCGTAGCCTACCGGAGGCGTCATGGACGCTGTCGCTCGCTAGGTATAAGTTTAGTTAGTCAGAGCGACATTCGATGTTGTTTTGCTTTAATAAATTTTAGCTATTTAGCATTACATAGGATTTCCTTTCGTGCTTAGTATTATTTTGGCGAAGTATTCGCCATTTTGGCCTACGCTAGGCCATGTAGCCTAGTCGTTTGGTCCTAGTACTTCATGCATGATTTTGGTTTTTCCGAGAGTATTAAAATTTTATTGAAGCTTTAGGCTATGTTTTATACATTTAAGATTATGTGGAATATTTCCAAGATAGTATACGAGTGTGTTTCGGTGATTTAGGTAATCGATTCTCTTGGTGCCTAGGCTAAGTTGCTTATGGAGCCCTAGTATACTTTCTCATACTCCCCGGTTGCTTTCTTTTCTTCGGAGAAGGTATGCAATCCCTTTCCCTCTGTTTAAGCCTTGGGCTTATCCCTAAGTGGTTTATCTGAATTAATTTTCGATAAAACTCTACTGGGGTGTTACTGTACCTTCCTGTTCCAGTAAGTCTGGTTCAAAGAGGGACAGAACAACAGAGTTTTTTAGTCTGAGTCTGTGTTTGTCTGGCTTGGGGTAGAGTCTCCCTCGCTGGCCTGACACAGACATAGGTGGCTTAGCCTCCTTAGGTCACTACCGAAGGTTTCTGTACGAGATGATTCCTTCTTTTGTGATCTACCAGACTAGTCCTTGTTGCTGTTCTCGGGGGAGGATAAGTTTCTTTCCCTGGGAGTAGCAACACCTTCCTTGCTTTGGTGCTCTGGGAGCTGGCAAGTATTGCTGGCCTCCCCCCTTGGATCTCCCTTAGTCTAAGATAAGTTTCTTGGCTGCAGGTGATCCGTCACTAAAGCAAGGTTGGTAGGACCCTCTTTTGTCCCTTCCCCCTCTATCTCCGTAATGGCCTAGCCATTACAGTACTGTACGTCATTCTACATCTGTACCTAGAATAGGTTAGGATGTGGAATTGACCCTTGCCGGCCGGCAGCTCTGCCGGCCGGCAAGGGTCTTCTGTTTTGAGTGCTGCCCGGACCTCCCTTGGTCCCTCATCCATGCTGGCTGCAGAGTCAGACGGCATTGGTCAGGAAGCCTGAATTAGATTCTCCCCTTCCTTATATGCACTCTTTCGGATTGCCGGGCTTGGAGGTAGTGTACACTCTTATCCCGGCATCCATTCTGTTTTTCTTCTAGTGCTGTACCCGACCCGGCTGCCGGCCTATGAGGCCGGCAGCCGGGCGGTTGTAGTCCTCTGGTTCTTTTGCTGCCGGCTGGCATTGGTCCTGTACCTTTGCCGGCCGGCTTATGTCATCTCTTGACTGCCGGTCACCAAGAGTGTGGCCGGCAGCCGGGTACTACCTTGTGTAGTTGCCGGCCGGCAGTCATTGCCGGCCGACATTGGCTCTTGCCGGCCGGCAGTTACTACCGGCCGGCACATGCATTTGAACCAGCGTTCTGCCGCCTTATAGCTGTTAAGTAGTATACTTTAAAGCTAGTTATGGTGTGTGCCGGCTGGCAAGTGCCGGCCGGCACATAACCTCCTATACTGTACCAGTATTCTTCAGTATAGCATATACTGTAAGAGGAAAACTATAGTATGGGTTTTGGTACAGCACTGTGTGTTCTAAAACTTTTGTGTTTTCTAGCACAGCCCTTTGCTGTTGCCCTACAGATAGGAAAGTGAGTTCTTTCCTGTCTATTATCCAGGATTTTAAAATAATTGCTTAGGTGTGAGCTTCACCTGTTTCCTCTGAAAACTTTGCATTGGTTATTCTAGAAGAGATTAACCATTTGATTTTTTTATCTGGAAGGCTGCAACATTGGGTTGTGAGGGAAACACAAGTGTGTGTCTTTCCTTTCTGAATTGTTATGCTATACTATGCATATCCAGTGATACATAGTTCACTTGATACTCATGGAAATTTCTTCTCTTTACAGGAGGACCCTCCGAAGTGCGGAAGTGTTTTCTGCAACGTCCGCAGCAAGAACCTCTGCGGACATGAGTTTTGTAGGAGACACGCAGCATGCGCTGTCTCCAAGGATGATCTCCAGTATTGGGACCCTCAGGTATGTACTGTGTGCACTAACCTGATTACTGAGGCTTTTGATTCCCCTAGGACGGCGGAATCAGGGGATATAGCAAGGGAGAAGCTTCGTACCTGGGTAAGGGGCTTCCAAAAGAACACCTCTGGCCCTTATCTTCCAAGTGAGAAGATGAGGGCGTATCTTTTCCCTAAGGCATCAGCTGATGCAATGATTCCCCAGCCTCAAGAGGAGATCCCCCAAAGTCAGATCCAGTTGGATGCTGAAGTCGCGGTCGCGATGCAAGACATCCAGTTAGATGACAGGATGTCTGACGTGGACGAGCGTCTGGAGGAAGACCTCCTGGCAGAAGCCCAGGATGAAGTTCAAGCCCCAGACGTTGTAGAGGAAGAGGTCGACGAGGTGTCGGCTACTCCGGTTCAGATTCCGGAGCCTATTCTACTCAACATCGGCCGGTCTCTCAGTAGAGCTGGGACAGGCCCTCTCTTCTATTGTTGGAATGATCCAACAAATGCAGAAGGAGAATCAGGAGAAGGCTGCTGCAATGGAACTGCGGATGCAGTGCCTTGCAGAATCACATGGGCTCCAGAAAAGGCTCAATGTGAAAGACCTTCCCTTGTGCTCAGATGCTAACCCATGGAGGTATGCTGAGCACATGCCGATGACGACTGGAAAGATCGTCATCTCGGATAAGCTGGGCTCAGTTCTTTTAGAGGAGGTGTAATTCTGGCCCAGCAAGGCATCATATCCGGACTGTTATGTCCGGCTGAGGAAGGAACCAGCTTCAAAGGAGGAGACAGAGCCGAAGGAGGTCATAGTGATGGACCATTCTAAGGCTCAAGCTCTACTTTCATCCTCGATGAAAGAGAGGGGCTTCTCTAACTCAAAGGTAGCGGCATTGAGCAAGAAGCTTCCTTCCTTTGTGTCCTCTCCTACTAGAGCCTTCCCTTTTTTATAGGAAGGGTTTGCGGCTGTCCTAAAAGCAGTCGAGGCCGGCAAGCCTTGCCCCTCCCTGGAGGAGTGTAAACCCTTGTCGCTGGCTCTGCCTATGGACCACAAAGACTGGAAGGACGTCCATCTTACGTTCTCAGTTGGAAAGTTGAAGGCTGATATTGCCGGACGGTAGTTCGGCAAGGACCTCCCCAAGCTGTCTGACTTTCTTTTGCGAAGAGAGTTCAAGACAAAAGAAAGACTGGCTGCCTCAATGTCTCTTCAGACTACTCTTGAGACGATGGCAAGTGACCCCAAGGTCCATGAAATGTTCATGGTGGTGGCTAAGACTCATCTGGCCACAGTGACAAAGGACCTTTATGGCTTCGTCAAGGCGAGGAGAGCTTGCAGGGAGTTCGTGTTCACCGCGGCTACGGTGAGGCACGAGCCAAGGAAATTAATCTCCTCCAACATTTGGGGAAAAGACCTTTTCCCTACTGATTTGGTCAAAGAAGTTGTTGATAAGGCCGCCTTGGAGAATAGAAACCTTCTCCAGAAGTGGGGCCTGGCTATCAAAAGAAAGTCTTCCCCGGATGAGGGTCCTCAACCAAAGAGGAAGACTATGAGGACTAGGCTACCGTCTCGGCCAGCCAAGCCCTTTAGACAGCAACAGCAACTGCAATTGCCATTGCCTCCAGTGCCCCAGATGGTGGCACAAACCCCGACCACTTTTCAGTGGGTACCCCAGGCTGTGTCGACACAGTCCACGGCATTCACCCCAACGTTCGAAGGGCAGTCTTCTTCCTTTCGAGCAAAGGCTAGAGGAGCAGCCAGAGGCTCGTCTAGACGCCCCTCAAGGGGAAGGGGATTCAGGGGTGGTCGTGGTCAAGGAGGCAAGACCTGAGGACGGCAGTCCAAGTGAAATGATACCGGTAGGAGGGAGACTGATGAAATTTTGGGATCGTTGGACCTTCGATCCCTGGGCCCACAGCCTACTCAAGAATGGACTGGGCTGGAGCTGGTACAGCACTCCACCCCAGTGCCTTCGGTTTTTTCAACACTCCACCCCCGTTCTGGAGGAGTACGTTCAAGAACTGTTGGAGAAAAATGTGATCCGAAAGGTGAAGTCCATCAAATTCCAAGGGAGGCTGTTTTTTATTCCCAAGAAAGACTCGGAAAAGCTCAGAGTCAATCTGGACTTGTCGCCACTCAACAAGTTCATAGTGAATTGTAAATTCAAAATGCTAACACTGCAACACATAAGGACCTTACTGCCCAAGAGGGCATACTCCATCTCTATAGACTTGTCAGACGCCTATTGGCACATCTCAATCAGCTGTCGACTCTCCCCCTACCTAGGGTTCAGGCTACAACGAAGACTATACGCCTTCAGAGCCATGCCATTCGGGCTAAACATAGCCCCAAGGATTTTCACGAAGCTTGCAAGCGCAGCTCTCAAACAATTACGCCTAAAGGGAATTCAGGTAGTAGCCTACCTGGACGACTGGTTGGTGTGGGCAGCATCCAAGACAGAATGCTTGCAAGCTTCCAGTCAAGTGATCCAGTTCATAGAGTACCTAGGCTTCAAGATCAACAGAAAAAAGTCTCGACTTTCTCCATCTCAAAAGTTCCAGTGGCTGGGAATCCACTGGGACCTTTTGTCACACCGTTTCTCCATCCCGGCGAAGAAAAGGAAGGAGATAGCGGGTTCTGTCAAGAGACTTCTAGATTCCGAAAGGATATCAAGACGCGAACAGGAGAGGGTACTGGGCTCTCTCCAGTTTGCTTCGGTGACAGACCCAGTGCTAAGAGCACAGCTAAAGGATGCAACCGGAGTTTGGAGAAGTTATGCATCAAACGCGCGAAGAGATCTGAGAAGACCAGTTCCGCTTCGGCTACGTACTCTTCTCAGGCCTTGGTCCCAAGCCAGACATCTAAAGAAGTCAGTTCTTCTTCAGCCACCTCCCTCGTCGGTGACAATTTACTCAGACGCCTCAAAGGAGGGATGGGGAGGTCACTCTCATCGGAAAAAAGTCCAGGGGACTTGGTCCAAGCTATTCAAGACCTTTCACATAAACTTTCTAGAAACTATGGCAGTGCTCCTTACCTTAAAGAAAGTCTCCCCGCGTCACTCGATCCACATAAGGTTGATGATGGACAGCTAGGTAGTTGTGAGATGCTTGAATCGACAAGGGTCGAGGTCACCACCTCTCAACCAGGTGATGTTGGCCATTTTCCGATTGGCGGAAAAGAAGAAGTGGTACCTGTCGGCAGTTCACCTTCAAGGACTCCGCAACAAGACAGCGGACGCTCTATCCAGGTTCACACCGATAGAGTCGGAATGGTCCTTAGATGCATGATCATTCTCCTTCATTCTTAATCAAGTCCCAGAACTGCAGATAGACCTCTTTGAGACGAAAGACAACAAGAAGTTGCCCCTGTAGGTGTCCCCGTACGAGGACCCCTTAGCGGGAGCAGTGGATGCGATGTCCCTCGACTGGAACAGATGGTCCAGGATTTATCTGTTCCCTCCTCACAACCTTCTGTTGAGGGTCCTCAACAAACTGAGATCCTTCAAGGGGGTAGCGGCAATAGTGGCCCATAAGTGGCCGAACAGCGTATGGTTCCCCTTGGCGTTGGAACTACAGCTGAAGTTTGTGCTGCTACCACATCCAGTTCTGACCCAGCAAATCCAGAAGTCGACTGTCTGCGCTCCATTACAGAAAACCCGGACCCTGCAGCTCATGATTTTCTCTCCCTAGCGGTGAGAAAGCGTTTCGGGATTTCGAAAGCCAGCATAGACTTCCTAGAGGAATATAAGTGCAAATCTACTAGAAGGCAATATGAGTCATCTTGGAGAAAATGGGTGGCCTTTGTCAAGGCGAAGAGTCCGCAGGAGATCTCGACAGACTTCTGCTTATCTTTCTTCATCCACCTCCATGGTCAAGGGTTGGCAGCTAACACGATTTCAGCGTGTAAGTCTGCTTTGACAAGACCCATTCTATATGCCTTCCAGGTCGACCTAGGTAACGAGATCTTTAATAAAATTCCGAAAGCCTGTGCTAGGCTCAGACCTTCAGCACCTCCAAAGCCCATTTCATGGTCTTTAGACAAAGTTCTTCATCTCGCTTCTCTGTTGAGCAATGAAGAGTGTGCGTTAAAGGATTTGACACAAAAAGTTATTTTCCTATTTGCACTCGCGTCCGGGGCCAGGGTTAGT